>NC_091125.1:122734120-123036620 GCF_040183065.1 Periplaneta americana | reverse complement strand
TGTAACGCAAAATATAGGTAATTAATATTTACAGTTTACAAAACAAAAAATTTCCGCTTCAAAACTCGTATTGGAATCTCTTTCTATCATAATTTTAATTTCATAACTTAAAATTAATTTTATCGGTATATTCAATACTTATTCTAGCTCAATTCACCGTGGAATATAACATTAAATATACATAGTAGTTTGTTTTGTTTCAACCCATTATATACCAAATCGGCTCAGAGAATTATGGGAGGTTAAGGCTCCCATTTTTATAGGAAATCGGCATTAATGGCAGGAGGAACGTCAGTACTACGTCACCTCCGTCTTTACCCCCAAGGAAATACCTCTGGTGTAGATGAGTAATATATTTAATAATCATTGACCTCATTGAACATAAGAGCAGACTTTACTTCCCTTAAAAATTCTTATCGTACAAATATTAGTTTTTGTGGCAGGAGTCCTTTTCCACTGACCCACTCAATTGTATTCCATTTTGGTGTCATTAATTTAATTCCAATGTTTCATTTATATAGCAAAGCTGGGATAGACATTACTTTATCGAATTTTGTCTCTTTCTACAGTCTTCACTTAAGAGTCCTCTTTGTTGTGCCTCATATATATATATATATATATATATATGCATATTTATTTAGTTTACGAAATATGGATTTATTACCTTCCAATGTTATGTAACAGCCTATATAAACCTTATAAACCAACTATTGAGATCCTTTCATTGAGCTTTAATGAGATTTCATTGAACGGAATGGGATAAGTAGGCCCTATAGAAATGTTAGGAAAACAAACTTAGTTAAGCTTGCCAGGAACGCATGTTTAACAGAACAGCTATATAGTCAATATTCAACGACGAAGACTGTTAATGGAACTTTATGGTGGACAAAGACGGCATAAAGGAAAATTCTCTCGAGAAACGCTAGTTTTCTTGTCAACAATTCACCATATACCTATCGCTATTATACTAACAATAATAATCATTTATCATGCAGAAAGAAATTCAGCAAGCACAGTTAAGGTACCTATTCATTCACGTTGCAACTTAAATTGCTTATAACGTCAAGTTCCGCAAGAAAAGTTTTGTTCACTGTAAACAACCGTGTAACTTGAACTGCATTTGTCACATTTTGCGCAACTTTTAAGTTGCGTGCAATTTTATAAGTCGCATCGTGTACACAGCAAAAGGACAGGATTGCGAAATCTGAAAGTGGCTTGAAAAATGTAGGTAGGCCTACCGTTTATTGCGCAACTCATCACACCAATGCGCTTGGATGATAAACATGTTTGGTGAAGGTATTTTATCTATCTATCTATCTATCTATCTATCTATCTATCTATCTATCTATCTATCTATCTATCTATCTATCTATCTATCTATCTATCTATCTATCTATCTATCTATCTATCTATCTATCTATCTATCTATCTATCTATCTATCTATCTATCTATCTATCTATCTATCTATCTATCTATCTATCTATCTATCTATCTATCTATCTATCTATCTATCTATATATCTATCTATCTATCTATCCATCCATCCATCCATCCATCCATCCATCCATCCATCGATCCATCTATCCATCTATCCATCTATCCATCTATCCATCTATCCATCTATCCATCTATCTATCTATCTATCTATCTATCTATCTATCTATCTATCTATCTATCTATCTATCTATCTATCTATCTATCTATCTATCTATCATTTCAAGCAAACAATACGATCATTTTATAAACACTTCTAATACAGTGCTGAATCTAATGAATGAATGGTTCCATGCAAATCTCGCCAAAATGTAAAAAAATGTAAAAAAATGTAAAAAAAATTGTACAAAATTGTAAAAATTGTAGAAAATTACTAAATTGTAAAACTATAAAAATTTGTAAAAATTGTAATTGTAATATTGTAAAATGTTGACATGTTCCACGTCTTAAAGCTTCATTGCTCATGTAAGATCTATGGAATAAAATAAATGAATGAATATCTATTTCCATTGGCAGAGTTAAGGCCTTGAGGCCTTATCTTCCACTAGGAAGTCTAATCGAGGCTATTGTGATTATGTATACGTTCTAGTTCTAATTTTATTTTTAACAACTTATGGTCAGTCTAGTATGATGTTTTCAATATATACAAAATTTCGTAGGTTATATACGTACGACCGAGAAAGCACAATGGACACGAGCTATCACAAAAATATTGACATTTCTGTAGAATCGAAAGAACGTTTGTGGAACGCTGAGTCACTGGACTACCGCAATAAACAAAAAAAGAATGAAAAATTGTATTAATGAAATTGAACTTACGATTAATGTCACTAGATTATATTAAACAAAAATTACATAAGTTAAGGTCACATTCACTAACCAGTAGAATAAAATGAAGTCCAAAAAATCAGGAACCAGCAATGAGACAAATACACTATAATACTTAATGGGAGTTCTTTGATGTCTAATAGTCTATGTACGAGTTGTAAATGGAACTGCATTACCTTTAGGTAGTCTCCCTCCTAATTTTCATAAATAGCTTCACACACCTCGGGTGTTATAACTTACGTGAAATAACCGACGTTGTATCAAACAAATCTATCAATGACTGTTACTTAAAAAGGACAATTTCAAGCTCGTTACATTAAATAAAACGCACAAATATTTATTTGTATACACTCCATTGCTACACGCAGCCTTGATATTTATTATACATCTCATTGTTACTAAAAGACGTTCTTTTGTGATATGGATTTTCTATTTAAAGTGTATTTCTTCCATATTACGACGTTAAGTTTTCCATCAAGCTATCTAAATGGTTTCCTCGCGTTCGTTCAACATTTTTATCCAATTCTTGGCCTTTTCCACGCAACAGCTGAGCAATACCTGCGAAAGATGACGTTACGTATGTGTAATAACGAAGTTGCGCCACATAAACGGTGCATTGTACGTTAATACTAGGGCATTCGATAAGTAATTGCAACAATGCTGTAAATCAGTGCTCCTAGCGGCGACTATTGGAATCTTGTACTACGTAATAGCAAATACCTTACTATAATAATACCGGACAGCTGTATACTAGCAGCATTGGCGTGAGTGCGAAATATCGCGGACTTGACATCTAGCGGAACGGCGTGGAATTACGTCCACAAATACAAATATTAACATAGCGGGAATCGGATTATTGTTTAAAACTTGAGGTACTAATGTGGAATAATATACGAGACACTTAAGAAATGTTGAATAGTATTTAATCTAACATTATTTTATATCAAAGCTGTATATTATGAGAAATATTGCACGCTTCATATCATTTTCCGTAATTAATTGTTGCGTATTTTTGCTTTGCTTTAGTGAGACAAAATTAATTCTGATATTAAGAATGAATTTACAATAACGCTTTATGTACCCATTGCTGAGAACTACAAAGATAAAAGAAATTGTAGTAATCTGATGCTTGTAATAATCAGTAAAGGCATGTGGACAACAACAAAACTTAATTTGCTAAAATCTTAAAATTTCCAATTTATTTTAACTTCTATTCATTTATTAAGACTATCAGCACAGAGACAAAGGCATTAAGCTTAATAAAGAATTTTGTTGACTCATGTTTTGTGATCTCTCGGAAATCGAAAGTACGATTTGGAGCAATTTGTAATGCTGTAATTGTAGCAATTATAAACAGCACATACATACCCTGACATTTTAACATAGCACTAATTAATAAAACTATTAACTAGCCCAGCAACAATATACATTGCAGTTGATAACAGCTTGTTTCGCGAGTATCGCCACACCGGCCGCCTAGGTAGCAGCACCAGCGTCGTTCGCGAGCAGAACTGCTAGCTGTCCGGTATTATTATAGTAAGGTATTTGGTAATAGAGCAGCGATTGTTTCATAAATTTGCATTATTGAAAGTCTCGAAGTAGCATATTTTGTAAATACAGTGGCTGTTTCTGATTTGTAGTAAACAATACAGCCCCAAAGGTACATACTAAGGTGCTTCATAAAAATCCATGTCGCAAGAGAAAAACATGCAACTCGGTGTTTTAGGGCATTACAAGAAGTCTATGGGAGAGAAGATCTACCCTACTGAACTATTGCAAGTTGGGTGGAAGATAGGCATTCGCTTTCAATCAAGAGTAGACAACCGAAGAGCTTTAGATTGATCAGTGAGAGAGTTATCCAGAAATGCTGCTGCAGATAGAGTCCGTCGTCTTCCAAGAATTTGGCAACGGATTGTTGACATGGCAGGAGACTATATTTGAAGTTTGTAATGTCAAAAGTAACTTAAATAAATTTAGTGCGAAACAGTAACTACGTTGCAAATCAAGATTTCAGGTATAACTCCCTGTAAAGTTGATTTGAATAATTTCGAGGGAAAAATTGTTCCGGGGCCGGGCATCGTTCGTTAACAGAAAATCACAATTTAAGACAGTGTGCACTCGAAGTTGGTTGCTTGACGGTTGTCAGCCCACTTTGAGGTCTGTGGATATAGAGGGAAAAATTGGATCGGTGTCGGGTAGAGTTCCCGGGTAGCTCAGTTGGTAGAGCGTTGGCACGTTAAACCAAAGGTCCCGGTTCCATGCCCGGCCCCGGAACAATTTTTCCCTCGAAATTATTCAAATCAACTTTACAGGGAGTTATACCTGAAATCTTGATTTGCATAATACACGTCACTGTTCGTTAACAGAAAACCACAATTTAAGACACACGGAGTTAATGTGCACTCGAAGTTGGTTGCTTGACGGTTGTCAGCCCACTTTGAGGTCTGTGGATATAGAGGGAAAAATTGGATCGGTGTCGGGTAGAGTTCTCGGGTAGCTCAGTTGGTAGAACGTTGGTACGTTAAACCAAAGGTCCCGGGTTCGCTGCCCGGCCCCGGAATAATTTTTCCCTCGAAATTATTCAGTAACTACGTTGCAATACTTTTCGAATGCCCTAGTATTAAATGCAATTTCTTTGTAGTCGTGCCACTTTTCAAATTTCACACCTAAAAATTGCATATTCTGTGCTGTAATTGACTTACGTGTAAAAAAGAAGCACAACCTTCGTTTCGCAATTAAAAACTTCATGCAATTTAAGTAGCATCCTGGACGATTGTCTTCAGTCTGTACGCTGCAATGCACATATTATAAATCTAGTAAAAACGAACTTGGATACTCACTTCTCTCCACTTTGGGCATGCTGAATTCCGTCTTCTTGCCACCCTTGCAGCTACGGAAGAGGTTCCGGGGAGAGAACTTAGAGAAAAAGCCCTTCTTCGTCTTTTCCACGACCGTAACCTCTCCATCTCTCTCGCGGTACACGAGACGCTTTCGTTTCTCACTGTCTCCCATCTTGCGTCAGAGGAGCTGCAAAAAAAGTAAATAAAAACTAATTACACGACGGAAGCAGAGGAACTCGGGGAAGAAAGTAGAAATAAGATTTGAGATGGACAGGGCATAGACCTATAGCTCATATGGGTGAATCCAGAAATGCTATAGTGTTAGTTGGAAAACATGAGGGAAAAATACCTTTGGGGAGGCCGAGAAGTATTTGGGAGGATAATATTAAAATGATTATGAGGGAAGTGGGATAGGTCTATGATGCTAGCCACTGGATTAATCTTGCTCAGGATAACTGATGGCGGGCTTATGTGAGGGTTCTCTAAAATCCGTTTGTAAGTAAGTAATAGGTACGTGTCTTCAGCTTCTCTGCCACTAAAAGTAGTTTTTGACATGTCGTCTATCTGTTAATTCCACTTTTATGTAGTACAGTTCGACAGAACAGAATTGAAAATTCTGACCAATAAGGGTAGTGGGTGTGGCACGTGAAATGAATACAAATTCTTATTGGTTATCCATCAACGAATACAGTACTGTACTTGCATTTTCAGCCCGCCCCGAGACTTGTGTATGCGCTTCTAGTACCACAGTGGCTTTCGACAGTTCCGTCTCACAAGCGGCACAATTCTCAAATAGAAAAAGAAGAGTTCATTAATTTAAAATCAGTGATCAATATGGATGTCCTAATTAATAAAATGTCCTAATTAATAAAATATTCTGTTTTCCTTTAACTATAGTATCACTACAAGACACAGAACCAATTTCCATTCAAATGGCAAACCCGTTTCTTAGTGCCCGTATAGGGGCGTGTCTAATTCTCTTACGTAAGCAGTCGAACTATAGGATGTCGAACTTGATATCTGTCGAACTTAAGAGCTTCCACTGTACAGCGATTTTCATTCTCTATAACTTCTTCCCTCTTAGCTCTATATATTTTCCTAAGCATCTCATTCTCGAACACTCTTAACTTCTGTTCCTCTCTCAAAGTGAGAGTCCAAGTTTCACAACCATATAAAACAGGCCTGCGCAAGGTTTGCGCTCTCCGAGCCGGCTCACAGCTCATGAGCGGAATGCAGATATTAGCTGCGCTCTGTATAAGGGTGGACTGAAAGAAGGGGTGGATCTCGTACAAAATATACACAAAAGGAAATACAGTACTAGTAAGAGTGCTTATGAAATAAATTCCCGTTCAGTGTTTGCAAAACTATGTTGGACTATTATTAATTAATAAATAAATATTTATTTTACAGAGGTAATAGAAATTCTATAGCTACTTAAATGTAGAATATCATTTTGTTATATTTTTATTTATCAGTACATCAAAACGAGGTTTTATGCTGTTGGCAGCTGAAAGGAACAGTAGCCTACTGACCATAATGAAACATCAGTTACAGATGTTCGATGTCTGCCTTTATTAAAGTTTATTATAGAAAACAGTTGCTCACAAATATAAATGTTAAGCCAAACATAGCAATCATTTTCACAGCCAGCCTGTGTAGCCGAGGATATTATTGCTAATGTATAGTCTTGTAAAACTCAACCAGGCTAGTAGTATTATTCAAACGATCTTTAGCTCTTAGGTAACACTGAAGATCAATAAGTTCTAGCTGTAAATGTTATGTTCCATCTTTCAGATTCTTCCATACTGTACTGTAGCAGGTAGTTAAGTAACGTGAAACAGTTACTGAGAATAGGCCTATACACTGCACTCCGCTAGATAACTTAGTGGTCGTTTCCCTCTCCTCTACCAGCAAGTCTTTGTCATTCTGACGTATCTTCCCCTTCCACGCTCTCCCGCTCCGAAGGAGCGCGCGCGCTCGTTGAGCGCTGTTTGTGCAGGCCTGATATAGAACATAATAATAAGTTTATAAATTCTAACTTTCAGTATTTTTGAAATCAGACTGGATGACAAAAGCTTCTCAACCGAATAATAAGTAGTATTTTTCATGAGGTTAATTTCTTCTTGAGTGTTATTTATATTTGTTAGTCTTTCTCCAAAGTATTTGAATTCTTCCACTGAGGACACGTAATGCTATAAGAATCTCGAAGTGTTTTACAACATTAAAAAGCGTAGGAATATGAGGAAAGAAGTTGCCTAAGGATCAAAAAAAGAAATGGAAAATAAAAATCAAACTGTATAGAGGATGATAGCAGGAGAAATAGAAAGAGACAGCGACACAACAATGTGCTGTGGCAGCGGTACAAGTCGGGGTTTTGTTGCTGAGCCAGATGGCTCCATGTGTGCTCATTATATAATTATCCGACGGAGTCAATATTTGTGCACACAGAGTGCGCTGCCATGCGAGTCAGTCAACAGCGATCGGACGGTCCAGTCTATCGTTTCAACTCTGCATTCCCCCTTTGTGGCAAGAGTCACATGATATCGCTGTACGTGTGTTCTTTATGCTGACAGTGAAAATACACAAGCGTATCCCGTTGTTCCAGTCTTGGGTGTCACATTACGCTTGCAATAATAACAAGCGAAGGTCAGTTTCAGATACCACTGGTTTAATTTGGAAGCAAATTAACTAGAAATACGAGTAACAGACTCAGGAATGGATACAAAAGGAGCTTCAATTGGAAAATCATTTTCACAGGAAAGTTAATTTAAGCATTTCAAAGATAAATAAATATTGAGAACGTTTTTATTAGGTCGACCATTTAAATTATGAATGATATATATTTTTAGACCAGGCCTGCAGAACTCATAAGTAGGGGATATATGACGTCAGCCTCACTCCACTTCTATTGGGGATGATGGACTTCCGCGTAGAGTTCTCTCGCCGTCAAAGGTCCATCAGTGGCGGCATGTAATTTTCAAAAAGGATTGTAATAAATTCATTGTTTTTATAATGCGTTATCTCGTTTCAAGATTTACAATTATGCTAGATTTCCTGTCGGTAGTTTCTTTGACATTTCTTTGCACTTAACCTGCTTCAGATTTTCGAAAACTTTCCTCCTATCATCACCTACGGAAACATAAATTTATAGCATGTAAGTAATAAACCTTGAAAGTCACTATTAATTTCAATTCAAAATGAACACAACGAGTGACGTCCTTAATTTAACAGTATATAAATAAATAATCAATATAGCCTACAGTTCGTAATAATGAATTTACCTGAAAGTTTGTGTATTCCATAATTCTGTCGTCGATTTCCAAAAGGGGACACGTCCAAAATGACACAGTGTTGGGAAATCGCAAAAAAGCCATAATAGACTTAAAAAATTAAAATGTTCATTGTTCTTGAGTGTATGTACCCATAGTGATCTAATTAGAAAAAAATATATATGAGCATTTTAATTTGTTAACTTAGTTATAGTTTGTGCGATTTTCCAACACTTTGTTATTTTGGACATGTCCTCGTTTGCAAATCGACGACAGAATTCTTAATATGGGCTTTGTTGAAATGTGGTTCAATATTGAAATGACGAGTAGAAATAAATTGGATGGGACATAGTAAACAAGCAATTCTTTCGTCTTCAACAACAAAATAATCATATTCCCATTTCCTTTGGAAGTAGTATTTCTTCACGGGTTTAGATTTTGCCATGTTCCAGTGCTCTTTAAACTGCAGTACGCTTATCTATCTATCTATCTATCTATCTATCTATCTATCTATCTATCTATCTATCTATCTATCTATCTATCTATCTATCTATCTATCTATCTATCTATCTATCTATCTATCTATCTATCTATCTATCTATCTATCTATCCATCTATCTATCTATCTATCTATCTATCTATCTATCTATCTATCTATCTATCTATCTATCTATCTATCTATCCATCCATCCATCCATCCATCCATCCATCCATCCACCTACCAACCCACCCACACGAAGTGACAAAGGCTCGCGCCCATGCCAATTTATTAACGGCGAGTTTTTACTCCCAAGAAATGTGACTGTGTATCTCGCATCAGTAGGAGTATGTCAGAGCGAGGCAACGTTCAACTGCTGAGTGGAGGAACGTCACTTATACCAGTGTACAGACTGCAGAGAATGCAATGTAGATTACGCATAACCGTCCTGCGCCTGCGTGACAAAAATGTGACACTGTCCGTCACATCAGTTGAGAGCTATATGAAAACAGGCAACTGCTGAGTGGAAGAACGTCACTTATACCAGTGTGCAGACTGCAGAGAATGCAATGTAGATTACGCATAACCGTCCTGCGCCTGCGTGACAAAAATGTGACACTGTCCAGTGTCCGTCACATCAGTTGAGAGCTATATGAAAACAGGCAACTGCTGAGTGAAAGAACGTCACTTATAGCAGTGTGCAGACTGCAGAGAATGCAATGTAGATTACGCATAACCGTCCTGCGCCTGCGTGACAAAAATGTGACACTGTCCGTCACATCAGTTGAGAGCTATATGAAAACAGGCAACTGCTGAGTGGAAGAACGTCACTTATACCAGTGTGCAGACTGCAGAGAATGCAATGTAGATTACGCATAACTGTCCTGCGACTGCGTGACAAAAATGTGACACTGTCCGTCACATCAGTTGAGAGCTATATGAAAACAGGCAACTGCTGAGTGAAAGAACGTCACTTGTACCAGTGTGCAGACTGCAGAGAATGCAATGTAGATTATGCATAACTGTCCTGCGCCTGCGTGACAAAAATGTGACACTGTCCGTCACATCAGTTGAGAGCTATATGAAAACAGGCAACTGCTGAGTGGAAGAACGTCACTTATACCAGTGTGCAGACTGCAGAGAATGCAATGTAGATTACGCATAACTGTCCTGCGCCTGCGTGACAAAAATGTGACACTGTCCGTCACATCAGTTGAGAGCTATATGAAAACAGGCAACTGCTGAGTGGAAGAACATCACTTATACCGTGAGCAACGGATCTGATATATGTTCCACATTTGGTGACGCGCATGTGCTTATATTCAATTTTTCTGTTTGTTTTTTAACTTTGCTGCATGACATATTTTGTTATTACTAATATTCTGCGATATATAACAGAAGATGGCGACATTGAAGGAGTTTAAAAGGGAACATATGTCAGCATAGATAGTCTGCAAATTTTCTCCTTGAACATGCTCTCGAATTCATTAACGATTTTGATTGCAATGATAAAGTTATTGCTCAAACCTATGCTGGAGCGGATGTGATGGTGGGAGAACATAATGATTTACATGCAAAATTTCGCAGCTACTGTAAGTCAGCAATTCTTGTGTACGCTACGCGTACAAATTTATTAAACCTCGTCTTACCTCAGACTGCAAATTTTATGAAACAAGTAAAAGTAAAGTTAATTAATCTTGCTGGATTTTCGAGTTTTTTCTCTAAATCATCAAAGTTGGAATGTTTATTTGAATCAATAATGGATAATGAAGATTGTGAATGGGACCATGAAACTGTCGTTTATGCATGAGGGCTGTTAAGTTTACTCTTCTCCACTCATTCTTCATCTTCATGAAGGATTTTGTTTTTATTTTTTGCTAATATTATTCGCTGCAATATTCCCACACTCTGATATTCTGTTTCAAAAAGCAACAGATGATTCATAATTTAGAAGAGTACAAAAAAGGACTGAGAAATTACTTTCAGGAATTTTGGGAACGCATAGATGATATTGCTGCTGAAAATTATTCTCAATCTGAAATATCACTGCTGGACGCAATCCCTGGAGAGGATAAGAAAATTGTGTGTAGGCGATTGTTCAATGAAATCCTGCACGTTATCAGAATTGATATTATTCAAAAGTTTTCTGAAAATTCCAAATTGAAACTTTTGAATGTGCTTGATCATACACAATTTACCACCTTTGCAAATTCGCTCCCTGAAGAAATAATGTTAAATCTAAAAGAAAACTATGAAGCTTGTTTTGATTTACTATACTACCAACAGTGTAGTCGGTCTCGTTCTATGCACTTTCGTCTTTCGTGTTTTATGTAAACACGGCCAGGTTTCGGCCCGGTAAATATCCTTATAACCTTATAACTTATGCCACAAGGAAATTATAAAGAAATTTTGAAAATTCAACTCAAACATTCATCAATAAGCGGCTATTTCCAGGAACACAACTCCCACATATAACGAAAGCAGACTACTGTATTTTAATCATTTAAAAAATCGCATCCCAATGTCAAAATATCACGCGACGCCACTGGGAACAACTAATCAAAACGTAAATTCGCGGGTGCTGTGTAAAGGTGGTTAAGTATGATTGGCTGAAATGGGATAAGTACAGATGTGAATTCTCCACAGTTACTTCTTCCTTGTGTTAAAGGGGTTAAATCATTCTTCCGTCGATGATGTAGTTACCGTGCTCCGTATTTTATGACAAAGGGGTTTTGCTCAGTACCAAAGGAGATAAGTTTACCTCAGGGCAGGAGAAGAAATGTTAGAAAAAAGTGAAATAAGGAGAGGAGTACGTCAAGGATGCCCTTTATCACCTGCTCTGTTCAACATCTTCTTGGACGATTTAGTGAAGATCTGTTTTCAGAACATGGGAGATGTGCTAGCGTTACCAGACATAAAGTCCAGGATTATAATGTCCATACGTCAAAATGTCCATAGAATAATGTCCACGTTGAAAATGTCCATGTTAAATCGTCCAGAGTCAAAATGTCCATAGTTCTATAATGTCCACTTCACTCTGATATCCAGAGTCATAATGTCCGTAGCTCTATAATGTACACTATATCCATAGTTAAAGGTAGAACTAACCAGAACTTAAATTTTTGAAGATGGAACGAAATCCTCAGTTAGTGCCATCACAGAAGGGTAAGCCACTTCTTTCTTTTCGTGGGTACCTGTACCAACATCATGACTTTAATAGAGATAGGACAAAAATATATTGGGGATGCAGGGAAAGAAAATTTGTAATGCTGCAAGGATAACTAACAGCAACCTGGATAACATTCGGGTTTTGCGGGATGGCACAGATAAGCATTTACATAGTGCCGATGAAGCAGGTATAGAAGTAAAGTGCATCTTGAACCGTGTTAAGATAAGAGAAAGAGCGTTGACTGTACATCATCCATCGCATTTGGCGATTTATACAGTGCCTAAAGCACGAAGGAAATGAAATTTGGAGATAAATATTGCAAGAAAGAGGGGGGGGCATACACAAATTAAAGAGCCGATGAATAAAACGTATTTGACGAATCAAAGACAAATTCTCCAGATTGTAAGAAACTGCAACAGGTACAAAGAAAATGGAGAAATTATCATATAGCTACCTTAAAAGTATTGGTTACCGTCTTAAAAGTGGGGCTTCGGTTCCCGATGTTTAATAACTTATTTGTACAAGTTATGGAATAAAATGTATTGTGTTCTATTCAAGCAGAATTTTCCTTTGAACTTGGACATTATGGACGTTTGACACTATGGACATTTTTACCTTACGAACGTTTTATCATATAGGCTTTCTGTCGTATGGACATTTAGTACATGGACATTTTCTCCGTATGGACATTTTGACCTTATGGAGGTTTTATCATATGGACGTTCTGTAGTATGGACTATATACGGTGGAAGCTGTGATAGCAGGAGGAAGAAGAATAACGTAGGCCTACATAAGATTTGCTGACGATATGGCGTTCTTAGCAGAAGACGAGACAATACTAAGGGACATGCTACTGGATATATATCACAGCCGTGAGCAGTATAGGATAAAGATAAATCCAAACAAGACGAAGACCATGGTTTCGGAAGAAAAATAAAGAAGATAAACAGTGCGAATACTAAATCGGGCAGTAGAGCAAGTGGACAGCTTCAAATACTTGGGTGTACTGTAAGCAGTAACATGAGCAGCGGACCCCTGGAAAAAGAACTAAGGAAGAAACCAGTGAAGTGCTTTGTATGGAGTGGAGCATTATATGGGAAAGAAACATGGGAATTACAACGAAGTGAAGAGAAGCGACTAGAAACATTTGAAATGTGGATATGGAGAAAAATGGAAATGAAGCTGTGGGTGAAGAGTGGGTGGAGAAAAAATGATGCTGAAACTGATCAGGAAGAGAAAAATAAATTATCTGAGAAGAAACTGCCTACTGAAGGATGCACTGGAAGGAATGGTAAACGGAAGAAGAGTTTGGGGCAGAAGAAGATCTCAGATGATAGATGAAATTAAGATATATGGACCATATGCGGAAGCCACCGGCGTAGCTCTGTCGGTTAAGGCACTTGCCTGCCGATCTGAAGTTGCGTTCGGGCACTGGTTCGATTCCCGCTTGGACTAATTACCTGGTTGGGTTTTTTCCGAGTTTTTCCCCAATCGTAAGGCAAAGTCAGGTAATCTATGGTGAATCCTCGGCCTCATCTCACCTAATATCATCTCACTATCACCAATTCATCGACGCCAGTGTTCCAGGTCGAATCATATTTCTAATTGTTTCAATGCATACCATAAATTGTATTAGAATTAGAGGTAATATTTCATGTTTGTGAGAATGCTTTGGGTTTATCTATTTTGGTTTATATGATTTGCAGATATGGTAATGATTATTTTCAATCATATGTTAACCTCGTAGTTGATACAGCGTCGTTAAATAACCAAATAAAAAAAATCATGTGCGGAGACTAAGAGAAAGACTTGATCCGATCAAATGTAAAATTTTAAAATTATTTTGCAGAACAAAAAGTTACATTTATTCAGATAAAATTTCTGCACATTTAAAGATCAAAACTAAAATTCTTTCAATCATTTATTACCATATTACACTGGTCTCTTAATTTGACTGAGCATATCGAGAATTAAATCGATGGCTTTCTCAGAACACGCTGTAAAATGTTTAGTATAGAACAGTTTTTATCTCGAAAAGGAAACAAAAACAAGTAAAATTGTTTCTAACTTTCTTTGTTTGAATTTTCTCAAAGAATAACCCCATAAAATTAATGGCATTGCTTGCTGTTCACCCTGTATATTCTATAAGCGGTTGAGATAAAATTCTTCTACGTAAATGAAGCTGCAAAGTGTACCTTTTATACACCGAAGGAGGGAAAGCAGCGTAAAATCATTATTTAGTGGAGTGTTTATAGACTGTAACTTCCTTCTTAAAAACATCAAATTTAAAAGGAAAAGGGAAAGAGAACAAGGAACTGAATGATGCAGATATTTTCATTTCTTTGTGCCCGTCTTCCCCTGTAAGATATCAGCCTCTTTTATCGTTGCTTTCATTTCGTCTGGCTGTTCCATTAACGCTGTTATAACTGAGGAAGCGTCACTAACTACTCTTTCCAATACTTTTCCCTCAGGGAATAAAATTCCCATTAAAATAAAAGTAACAGAACAAATCTTGAGGCTCACTGCTGCTTCCTTCAAACTGCGTGAGTGGTTCGGTGTACCAGAGAAGGGTTTGCGCCTGACGTGGGTTAAGTAATATTCGACAGTATCTTGATGCCATTTTCCATCGTATATCGTAATAGAAGTTGTAGCCTAGTTTGGTTTATTTTCGTAATACTCAGCAGTGAGAAACTTCTTAATCTTCAAATAAAATTCATTGTTTTCTTTTAATTCAATGGATAAATTCTTAAAAACCTTGAACGTATTCGTAAATATTTCTCACATTGGTTTGTGCTTTGCTCGTCATGGACATGATTTATCCTATGTAAAGATTAATTATACAGTGCAATCGAAAGTCTCTCCGCAGTGCTTGTGTAGCCGACGATCCAATAGGCAGAGAATTCAAGTGTATTTAGTAGAGAATTCAAGTGGCACCACTGGCCGCTAAGCCTATGATGGACTGGGGGTGTGAGGTTGTCAAACCGGAATAAATGGGGAAGTGCCAACTTTCTACAGGGTTATATTCTAGAGTTACTAGAACTAATAGAGCTGCGGAGGGACTTCCAGATCGCACTGTATATGTCAATATATGAGTCGAACATGGAGTAAGGCCACTAAAAGAAAAGAACAAAAAGAGAAAGATTCAATTCGGTGCGGTGGGTTGAACTTCGGCGTAGCTTAGTGGTTAGAGCACCCAGTGCGTAGAACTGGGAGTCCTTGTTTCGATCCTCGGCGCTGGAGCGAATTTTTCTCAATTAATAACAAATGATTTGTCCTATTCCATTATTTGAGAGACAAGAACTTGAGGTCCAATGTTCTGAAAAGTCCTCACATCATTTACAATCTGACATCATGCCCAATTGGGGAAGAAGTGACTATAATACAAACTCTTGTAGAAAATATAGTAGGGCGGGATTAGCCTGGTTAAAATTGGGTACATGAAAGGGTCATAAAACTGTCACCAAAAGCAGAGACCGCATCTGACCATTATACGCCGGAAAGGAATTCTGAGAACACATGCTAGAACATTGTAAGGAGACAGAAAATATCTACCACCTTTGATGCTAGGGCAGAATAGGGGATCGGTGGCATGTCTAGGACCTAATGGAGAGTAGAGTATATCAGCAAAATATTGGACTACTCATCTTCAAGATGAGACAGCTTGGACATCAGCTGTCTAAATTTATGACAAGAATTGACGAAGGTGTCGCAGATATCTTAATAATAATAATAATAATAATAATAATAATAATAATAATAATAATAATAATAATAATAATAATAATAATAATAATAACTACCTATTGAATAATAGACTTGTATCCTCTGCGATGTTTAGTGGTAAACTCATCTGTTACTAAATAATTATGCAAACAGGAGTGTGTAACAAGTTTGTTTTTCCCGGATTATTCTTCGTTAAATATTGACGTTTCGTGCTGCTATGCTATCCAAATTAACATCGGAATTACGATAAGCCTATGAACTTCCTGACTGTCATTACAATAGAAACGAAAAATGTTCTTGAAAACACTTACGGATGTAATATTATGTGCCACATACGAAATACACTATTAGATTCACAAAGCTGTTGTTCACCTAATGATAGTAAGAAATACTGTATCATATTTCAGATTTGCTTCAGTAACGTCTTGTGACGCAGAATTTTTTCTGAACATAAAATAAGTATTTCTTTCGATAAAATGAAATTTTACATTGCTATTTGTTACAGTGATGCTAAAATCTTAATTGTATATTTTGTGTGCTATTTTTTAATGTATGGGTAAATTATTTTAGGTTGGGAGTTACGAAGTTTATAATTACAAATATTTTTTTTTTGTATTATTCGTTTATTATTTTCTTCTTCTAAGGTCGTGGACGATTGGAGCACATGTTTGATTACCATCCGGTTGTACTACATGTTTGTCGTTCTGGTTCACTAACATTGAGAGCTGCGATACTATACTTTTCATTCGGTAGAAATACAGTCCAAGCTCACACAACTTAACAGTTTTGGTACCAACTCTGGTAGAATACTTAAGCATGGTTAATAGTTGCTTATGTATTGAAAGTTGTGACTGATTTTTATTTATTCTTGTAAAATAAATGCTTTATATCTCGTATGTGTAGCAGAGCATACGCTTTACACTTCAGTTTCGTGAGTCAACTTGAATGTTTGCAAACATTTCGAGTGTCTCATGGTGACAAAGCATTAAAGATTGTTTGAACTGAATTCTTAGACACAGGTTAAGACCTCTCATTGAGCGAGGGCGACCAGGCGCCAAGTTTCATAGCTCTCCGGCTCAAACTGTATAATTAGATATGAATAGACAATGTTCTTTGCCAATTTCAGCGCCACTCTTCACGTGATATCATAATGCCCACGAATTCTTATTGTGTGTTGTATGTGCAGTTGTACAAGTATCGACCCTCTTCTCAAAGTATACAGAGCGGAAGTGAAATAACCCTGCAGATTGAAAGGGACAATACGGTGCACTTAAATTACCTGATAGAAAAACTGTATTACGTTTTGTGATTAAATGCACGGTTCATTAGAAAATTGAGTTGGAAGTTTCAGCAGTCTGGCAACATCGCTGCTAAAACAGACCTCTTTCTTCTCGTAATAAAGACTAAGAGGTCAATGAACTCAGGTCTGTCTTGCTATACGAATTTCCCTCTGTGACTACAACGTTGCAATCTGGTTGTATTGTTCAGAAACTTGAAATGAGTGGTTTTTAATTTAAATTTATACGAAAAACGTCAACGCAATTGAAATACACCAGAGGAATAAATTATTCTTTATTAGATTTTCTATCTACATGGACAAAAATCACGATCCTACTCGCAATAATTACCGAATAAGAGGGTGTTGAATATTTGGGAAAAACATTTCTTTCCGAGAAAACTATGAACTTTCCATCAATATGGTAGGCTATTACATTTTTTGTTGCATACAACATAAGCAATTCGCTCTGAAAATCTGCAGTGTTATTTCACTTCCACCCTGTATAATATTTGTTGCGTTCCATTCTCTTGTTAATTTCTTGAGTTCATATTTATCCTGGTATAGTCAGTGCTAATACAGACCTCTTTATTCTCGCAATAAAGACGTACAGCTCATGCATTTTGTCAAGACACTCGCGATGCGCAATAAGGGAACAACGTTTATGTGAAGGGGGTAGGAGTAGAAGGGAAGGTCGGGCGTGTGTCTACCTAGTTCAAGGCAAAGGCTAATCCATTCTCCTATAATTCGTAAGTAGACCCATCTGATCTCATACGAAGCTCTGTAGGAAGAGTGGGGAAGTGTCTGGACATAATGCATGAGCTGTAAGAGGTCAATGAACTCAGGTCTGTCTTGCTACGCGAACCTCACTCTCTGACTACAACGTTGCACTCTGGTTGTATCGTTCAGAGGCTTGAAATTAGTGGTTTTTAATTTAAATTTATACTCTATTGAAATACGCCAGAGGAATAAATTATTCTTCATTAGATTTTATATCGACATGGACAAAAATCACGATCCTACTCACAATAGTTACCGAATTAGAGGGTTTTTAAACATTTGGAAAAAACATTTCTTTCCGAGAAAACTATGAACTTTCCATCAATATGGTGTTACACATTTTTATACATACAACATGAGCTATTCGCTCTGAAAATCTGCAGTGTTATTTCACTCGCACCCTGTATAATATTTATATTGCGTATCATTCTCTTGTTAATTTCTGGAGTTTATATTTATCCTAGTACAGTCAGTTTATATAACAATATATTTAAATAGCAAAGAACCTATATTGTTTAAAAGTAGGAGGCCCTAGCCCTTCATCGAACACAGTGGCTTCATTCATTCATTCATTCATTCATTCATTCATTCATTCATTCAATAATAATAATAATAATAATAATAATAATAAAAGTAATAATAATAATAATAATAATAATAATAATAATAATAATAATAGAAAATGAAATTTACGAGACGTGCAGCAGGAGTAACAAAATTGGATTACAAGAACAATTACGAAGAAAACAGTGGTCTGTTCATGTCCATCGTTCCCAGAGTGCCGAACATATTGCTGGCACTTGTAGCGTTGAGTGCCGAGTTTTCTTGATTTGTTTTTCTTCTGCAGTAACGAGACATTTTGTATCTCTGTTCATTTTCTGTGAGCCAATTGCTTTATAATATGACAGAATAAAAGATGTTGACAAAGAAAAGTAATAGAAAATACAATACTCTTGAAGTTAGAAACCAGACTGTTAGAGAACAATGTAAAATTCAACCAAAGAAAGAATGGATGACGAAATGAGAGTGGAATAAAACAATCATAACTCCAGGATGACAGAAAAGAACAAAATTTGAAGATTGTTGTAGATAATTCGGAAGCCAGGAAGACTTCGATAAAGATGGTCCGACTCTTTCTCTGTACAAACAGACTGTTAGTCTATAAAGGACAGAAGAAGAAAAAGAAGAAGAAGACAATGAAATACTTCATAAAGCCTATCGTTCTCCACAATTCTCAAAATATCCAGGAGTTTAAAGTTTTTAAACAGAGCATATTTTACCACGACCATTTCTGATTATCTTTAAGAGCATCTGGAGCATTTTAATTCGAAAAGAGTGGCAGTTTTCTACATTTTGTGTCATTAAATGTATTTTTGTGCATAAACGCATTGCTCACTGTTATACTTTGTCACTACTACGAAATTTAAACTTGGAAAGTTCGCCTCATTGAACTGCAGAAAAACTTCCTCATAATATGAAATATTAGAAGGCGAAATTGAGAAAGAAATGTTCGAAAGATAGAAAGAGGATAGATCCCTAATTAAATTCTGGTAAGATGTACCTCATGGAAGAAGTTAGGCCTATATGTCTGTAATATTATTATGTTTATTGCTTGGCGAAGACATGGACTGATGTCAGGTGGTGGTGGTGGTGGTGGTGGTGGTGGTGGTGGTGGTGGTGGTGGTGGTGGTGGTGGTGGTGATGGTGATGGTAGTGGTGATGGTTGTGGTTGTGATGGTGGTGGTGGTGGTGGTGGTGGTGGTGGTGGTGGTGGTAGTATGTACGGATTATGATATGTTCTCTATGTGGCTATAACTTATTCTGCTAGAAATAACAATCTTTGTAAATTAATACATTATGAAATATGCAAGGAAATATAATAAATAGTTGTTCAGAATTTGTATCTGCATTATCTGAAAAATGGTTTTAAAAAAGAGATAGGGGATTCATCGAAACATTTATGTTGTTCGTGTTTGTTATTGTAAGAATGGTTGGTGTTACAAAATGTCTTTGATTTGAAATACAATTTTGATATTTCTTTTCATTTCTGTCTTTGTACTCTCCCTATTTAAATTTGACGATACCGACCCTTCTCGTTAATTACTTCCTAATCGCTTCCTCATTTTATGAGGTCTAGCCTCAAGGTAACAATGCAATTGATAGTTAAAATAATTCACTCATCAATATGACGCCAATGAGTTTTTTGAAATTGTAAATAATAATAATAATAATAATAATAATAATAATAATAATAATATATCATTACAGAGAAGTGGATTCATTTGGAAATTAATACCACAGTTAAGTACTTTACAATTAGACTTGTTATATTGGGCCTAAATTAACTATTTCTGTCATTATACTCCACGCATTTATTAATCATCCACATTTGTGTACGAATAATAGTAAATTCATTATGGTGTCACATTCATTATTGATTATCTATCGGAGTCGTCCCATGAATTGTTATCTGTTGCTTCAACTTATAATATATCATATTCATTTCAGAATTAACTGAAAGATGATAACCTCGGAAAGCACAGAGTTATAGAATTGCAAAATAAATTGGGAACTTCAAAACTACATGAAAATATTTAATGTAAAATTTAATTTGTACTGCCCTGTACAATATTTATTGTCCCTAACATAGTTGGCTTAGCATGATGTAATAACAGAAGTTTAACTTTTTTTTTTTTTATTTAGAATGTTAGAGATTTATTACTTTAGTTTCAGTTTTTGAGATTTGCAAAATAAAAGAAGTAACTGTGTGGAGTTTTTTTAGTAAATTGGAAAGTGACTTTCATGCAGTAATTAAATACCTCTCCGAAAGAAGGTTTTATCGTCTGTGAAATGCATCAAGATGTAAAAAGTATGCTGGGAGACGCAAAAGAGTGCACGTCGACCACACACAGTATGTGCTCAAGAATACGTCGACCGTATGAATGCGAGATTGTCAGTTGGTAACTAGAAGTAGCTGAAGTAACAGGCTTTTCAAACGCTAGTCGAAACGATTCTAAATGATTACTTGGGCCTGCATAAAGTGTCTGCCAGGTGGGTGCCAAGAATGTTGACTCCGGAACAAAAACGTACAAGACTACTTTGCTCTGAAGCCAATTTGGCTTTCTTCAGGTGCAACACAAACAGTTTCTCTGGCCGATTTGTGACAGTAGATAAAATATAGTTTCAGTACTTTGATCCAGAGTTTAAAATTCAAAGCATGGATTGGCGAGATCGAGGTTCTCTTTCACCCTGCAAGTTTCGGGTATAGGTCTCAGCAGAAAAGATTATTGTTACAGCATTCTGAAATGGCAAAGAAATTTTAATGCTTCAGTATTTGAACAGAGGTCAGACGATTATTGGGCAACACTGCGCATTGTTAATCACTTGAAAAAAAACAAGAGCAAATTCATCATACAGTTCAGAAAAAGCTATTTTGACAAATGCGGCTTTGTTTTATCAGTCTGATCCCGGCTGAATAATCCTTTTCTAACACGATTATATTGTCGATTTACAAGCAAAACACATTAAGTCAAAAACATTACGTCTGAGAAAAGGGCGTTTTATTTCTGGCAAAACTGAATACTCTAAATATTATTATTTTTAGTAAGTTGTTTCTCTTTAAGTGTATTTTATTTTTCAATTCTAAATTCACACACATGCATTTTGAACAAAATATATGGGCTATTCCATATGAAATCGATCAGTAAAAAACCTCGCATTTTTTATACTCTAATTTTTTGCCTATTTATACAAGGTGCTGAGGACAGTGCATTTTCAAAAATATACTATCGAAAGTCAAACGGTTTTCGTACTACTGAGCGACAAATTTAGCGTATTTTATAAAAACAAGCCTATTTCAGTGTTCAGAACTCTGGAACCATTTACTGCAGAACATTGAACGAGAGCTCATTTTGAAGCTGACATTTGGTAGGTTATGTTAAGAAGTGATCCTTATTTTTATTGTATACAGAGAGAGAGATAATCTGATTTTATTTACTTTTAGGCTTTTTGCCAATTTGTAAAAATGTAAATAATATTGAGAAAAAACCTTGCATTATTAAGAGGGATTCGGCAATGTTTGCTTAGTGGCTCGGCAATAAGTTTCGAATGTATTAAATAAATTATTTTCACACGCCTAGACTTGAAGGGCGCAGTACCGCACGCACTGGCCGAGAGATGAAGATAGGCGAGCGTTGGGCGTCATTTTACTCCTGTGTTTATGAAAACTTGTGATAAAGCTAGCCCAGCTATGCGCTACTAGACGAAACATCACTGGTTTGTCTCCTGGCCTTTCTTGTCTCGGCTAGCTCCCGCCTCACAGTCAGCTGGTTACTTCACGCGCGTACTATTTATTTTCTTTATTTGGTATTTTCAATACTTTCTTATCAACGGTGCACCAGTAAAAATATGTGTTTATTTGTACTTTCAATGCGGAATCTAACCATATATTTTAAAAATATTTTTTTCGTGGTCAAAAGCGTCTTAATGAAGAAAAATCTAAATTTCTCCATTTCCATAAAAAGTAAGAAAAACTGTTTACATGTCAATATAAACTTTAATTTCTCAGCATCAAAATAAACCATGATTTTTATCATTGGGTGAAAGGGTTTCGGAGCCACAACAGTTTAAAGTTGCTAATTTTATGAAAATACGATAAATTTAAATATTTTAAATTTAAACACCATGAAGTTCTAATGCCTCAAACTTTGCACAAAGCATTGTATCACAGTTGTCAACGGACAGAAAAAGTTTCATTGTATTTAAAAATTGCAGGGTCAATTTTCTCTATATTTCGGTCGATTTGAGATGGAATAGCCCATACAACTTTTTCTCTGAAGTAATATTTCTGACTTAATGTGTTTAGCTTGCAAACCGACGATAAACTGTTTCAAGGAAGATTTTCAGAAATGGCAGTCTAAAGATGTATTACAGGTTATTATTTTCATGGGATTTGTTAAGCGAAGTTACGTACAGGTTGCCGTATATGTAACTGCATTACACAGCTGATTCCATCTCCTTTAAAAACTCCATTTGAAGCGCACGGTTTCGTTCAGGCCTAGTTGGGAATGTCTTTAATCTTCCACATCTGAAAAGAAACAGAACGTCGTCATTAAAAATTAATTGCTGCAGAGCGACTTAATTATGAACGAGGACAGGAACTGTCCGCAGTTCTAACTGGATTTGTCCTCTGTCTCTTCCACTCGACTTTTTTAAACCTTACTATAAACGGTTCCTAAGGAAGAAATGTTAGCACTGTATTAAGGAATATAACATTTTATTACTCTCTTCTTCATCGTCATCAAGCTCCGGAAACCGAGATGCGTTGCGATTCAAATTGTTCAAGCCATCTCTTCATCAGTCTCCGACATGTTTTTGTATTTTTCCATAATTAGAAAAACTATCTTACAATATTAACAGTGTTAAAAAATGCATTGGCAAAACTTCTTCGGATGATGGAGGAGACCAAAACAAATGTTTTTGTTGAATAATCTTGGATCAGAAATCCATACAGTGGTGAAATATGAGAGTGGAGGAAGAGACCTAAACATATTATCCTGTTTAAAAATCATAACGCTAATAATGCTGATTTGATATACTGTTCTCCAACCAGGAGATCAACCATGAAAGGAATGTGCTTACTATTACGTCATCTATTGGAGCGAAGTAGATAGATAATATTACCGTTATAACGTCAGTTTAAAAATCATGCGCTCTCCTGCATATGTTATTTCCTGTATGGAGGGATTAAAAGACCAGGAAATTAACAATGATCTAATTTTGTAACTAGGGTAGTATAAGTATGTGTGTATCAGTGTTATCGTTTGTGCTTTGAGAGATAGCCAATGGAGGTGCGTCTACCCACGTGTGTGACCTAATGACATCTTACGATAGCAACATTCATTCATAGCATCACCCCGCTGCGTCTCATTCCCCTGAGACTTTCTCGTGTTTGGAGTACAGTACGTAAAACTGGATTTGAGGGAAGTGGGGCATGATGGTAGGGACTGATTAATCTTAATATTAATAAGTATTAGAGGAGAAAAATTCGCTCCGGCGTTGGGGATCGAACTCGGGTCCTTGGTTCTACGTACCAAGCGCTCTCACCATTCAGCTACGCCGAAGTGCAATCCACAGCACCGGATCGAACCCCTCTCCTCTAGTGTTTTTCCCTTTGTGGCCTAACTCCATGTTGGGCATGTATGTTGACATTTTATATTAAGTCAACTGCCATTATACAAGGAGCGCACTCAGTTGAGTGACTTGGTGGCCGGGATTCCACAGTAATGTGCAAAATAATCTGTACAGAAAATACACTGTTGCTAGAAGAATTTACGTAAAGATTTTTATTTTTTCGTCCTACAGAATATAGCCTATCTGTTATGGTAACAATTAATATTAGAGCAGAAAAATTCGTATTAAGTCAATTCCCACGAATTTCTCTCCTCTAATATTAATTACTACCATAACAGATATATTCTGCAGGACCAAAAAATAATAATCTTTACAGATTAATCTTGTTTAGGATAGAGACTGATGGCGAGCTTATGTTAGAGCGGCAATGAATCTCCGGGTTCCTTAAAAGCAATTTGTAAGTAAGCAATTACTTTGTGAAGTCATACTCTTAAGATATTGAGTTCTCGGCAAATAAATAGTCTGTAGCATTAGTAACTTAGCCTCGGTTTAGTATCGATATATAGCGCTACACGTGAAGAGAACTCAGGGATATGCATTTCGTTTACGGTGTGGTTGAAGACAATAGTAAAGAATGTCCCGCGAACGTTTACCTGAACAAAGATGTTTTCATTATAGCACATTTTCTCTGCTATTGACTGGAAAAAACTGACACATGATAGCAACCAGATCACTTTGCAGAGTCAGTCCGTGAAGTAATATCCAACACTTTCGACAATCGGTGGATTGGCCGGGGAGGTCCTCTAAATTGGCCTGCAAGATATCCGGACTTCTCATCATTAGAATTTTTTCTGTGAAACCATGGTGTATTCTTCCCATGTTAACTCGGAGATGGAATTTGTATGAATTCTTGCAGCGGCCACATTCATACAGTACACACCTCACATTTTCCACCGAACATGAGGACTCTATTGCGTCGCTTCCGACTGTGTAATGAGACTGGTAGTGGTCACTTTGAGAATTCATTGTAATTAAATGAACACTGATAATCGTAATACATTCTTTTATTCTCAGTCAGACACAGTGACTAACTTCACTCCTGTATTTCACTTCTGCATATCTGTACTCACTGAGCACGAGTTTCCAATCCATAGGTATTTAACAAAAGTATATGTGTTGGTCTCCTCCATCATCCCTAGGAGTTTGGACATGATATTTTTAACACTATATATTTCTTTGCATTAATACGGTCTATCCGTCACTTTCTGTAAGAGTTTGTTTCATTATTTGCACTGAGTTGAAGATAATTCACAGTGAGCGACATTTGCTTTAAATAACAAAGCAACAGACATTGGAATGGAAATTGCAATAACAAAATAAAACGTAATGGCATTCGTTGGTACAAATCCAGTTAGAATCATAATAATAATATTAATAATAATAATAATAATAATAATAATAATAATAATAATAATAAGCTTATTGCCAGAAAAATATATTACAATGAAATTGTGAATATACACTCCCTTCAAAGAGAGTGATTTTGTGTTCAAGGGAGGAATAAATACATAACAAAGTTACATGCCTAAATTACAATAAAATTACATCTAAAAATTAATATTTACTCGTAACAAATTGCTTACATATGTTATCTCAAACTGTTGAATTTAAAAAGATGGGGGTATTCCTTTACTAATTTTTTTATAAATTCTAGGACTGATATTACAATTATGATTAAAAGCAGTGCTCGTTACAACACTTGGGTTCAGACAAACGTATTGTATCCATGCTTTTGGTTTTGTGTTTGTAAGTATATTATGATCTGAAATTTGTGAGAGTTTTATGAATAAAATTTAATAACACATTGATATAAATTTGATGTGATTTCAAGATTTTAAATTCTAAAAACATTTTTTTCGGGTTATGATCAATAGTTTTTAGACTTATTTTAATTATTCTTCTCTGCAATAAATCTAGTGGATTAAGGTTAGTTTTAAAAGTACTACCCCATTCTAATATTCCATATTGGGTTATAGACGGAAATAAGGCAAGGTAAACTGTACGTAGTACAAATACTGGTAAGTAATTTCAAAACAAAGTAATGTATAAGTCCACGTAATTTGTACAAAGATAATTGACATATTTATTCTATTTCAGATGTTTATTAATAATGATGCCTAAGTATTTAACCTTTGAAGATTTATATATAATTGGGCAATTACAGCTGATTGTGAAGCAACCATATTTGTGTAATTTAATGTTTAGGAAAGAATTAGGTATTTATAACATTTACTATTTAGGCAGTGTTAAAAGAAAGAATATTCGAAATAAACCACGCTTTCATTAAATTAAACCATTATTTGCGTTAAGATAAGTATCGTACCAAGATTTTCGCCCAAACAATAATACTGTATCATCTGCGTAGGGATACAATACACATTTATGGTTTTGTAAATCAATTGATAATAAATGTATATCAAAAAGAAAATAGGACCAAGAACTGTACCCTGAGGAACACCAGTATTAATATTGCAAGTTTCACTAAGAAAATTATCATTTTTTGTCAGGAATTCTGTTGTTCAGATAAGATCTTAGCAATCCTAAAGCTTTGCCTCTAATCCCTAACATACGAGTATTTAATATTTAATTTTCTATAAAGATTTTGTGTTTAAGAATATCAAACGCTTTTCTTATATCTAAGAAAATATCAAGACATTTATTCACTCGATTTAGTCTCCAATTATTTTTATTTTTAACTGTTTAGAAGAAATTCAAAGCTACGTTGTTTATTATCTTATACTAATGACGTTGATACATATAAACCAAAAATCCTCAAAATACATATAAGTTTGAGGAATTGTGAACAACATATTAAAACCCAGCCTTGTACAAATAAAAATCTTCAAAATTAGAATATATACAATACTTTGGCTCTACCAACTCTCTTATGTGGTAGTGAAATCTGAACACTGAAGAAAAAGATCAACGATTGCATTCTTTTCCGAAAAACTGCAGGTGAAACATTTTTGACCATAATAATAATAATAATAATAATAATAATAATAATAATAATAATAATAATAATAATAATAATAATAATAATGGTTTATTTTAAAAGAATTAAATGTAACATCTCCTGAATAAATAATTCAAAATTACATTTTAATATAGGCCTACAATAATTTAGAATGGTCATATTCTGAACTGAAATGTGAGTTCATGCTTACCAGCATTTCTAGGTAAATATTAATTTGATGAACCTCAAGTAATAACTGAAAAGTACTGCGGTAGTTTTTATATTGTCAATCTTTTGAAGTTATGATAAATATTTTTCTTCGTTTCAGAATATTTTCATTCGAATTGGAGTGGCTTTTCTGAGAGAAAAAAACGTATTCCAGTTCACAAGTGTAGGAGTCATATCAAACCTACATCCTCTTCGCTATCCTGAAGCTAATCGGACGCATAAAAACATTTTCTGTTGATTTAGTTCTCGGAAAAGGAATATGTTGAGCATCCCAAAGCAAAATTTAAAGCCTCTATTTCACACATTTATTTTACCCGTATTGAGGGAAGTACTATAACCTAAAAATGGGAAGTCTGATTCATTTGCAAGAATCGATTTAATTATAATGATTCACTAACTTGATTCGTTAATTTGATTCGTTTGGTTCGTTCATATGATTCACAGCTGATCCGATATCAGTATGAACGAATATGAACTGCATATGCCTATACTTACATTTCTATATTAAGCGATATCGTTCGTTCATTCGTTACTATTTGCTTCACGTTCACTTTTTGCTCACTAGATGACAGCATATTGCAGTTGACTGAATAGTGGAAAATTGACGCGGTAAGAAATGAAGGTGGCCGCCCTCTGTGATAATAGAGTTAATTGAGGCACCGGGATAATAAATTAGTTTAAAGCAATTTTTTTTCCTTTGAAAATCTAGGAAGGTCTACGTACAGTAATTATTGATGTGTGTATATGTGCGGTCGTTTCCCGATTTTTATATTTCAGTGCCTGAAAAGTTCTAAAAATGCTATACTTATGTGTTATAGTATTCACAAGTTAGTTTTTTTTTTTTTTTCTGGCTTAACAGCACCGACCTAACTTGATGTTTTTAAATTTCAGGTACACTTTTATTTCAAAAGCTTAGAGATTCCCTCTTAATCTATTCAGAGCAAAGATTTTTTTAAGAACGCGATAACTGATAAGCAATACTTAACCCATGTACAAATGTGAATAAATTGAACTATACAGGGTGTTTCCAGGCTGGTGTTACTAACTTTCAGGGATGATGGGGAAGGGCACATGTATCAATTTGAGATCAGGAACCATGCTCCGGAAATGACTGAGTCGAAATTTATAAGCAAAAATAGTTGTGTGAAAATGAAATTGTAATTTGGCACCACGTGCCCTCCTTCCCTTAACCTTTGGAACAGTCGTGGAAAGATGGTATGGGCCGGATGTCTCCTACGTGGTTACTTGTACAGATACAATCTGTGAGCTTGTCTACTGTTCCTATTGGCTCATCCGTATTCGAAAATCAGGTCTGCTTATTCCGCTCTCGTGTACTCCTCCATTTCACTAGGACTGATCGACTGGACACTGCAACTTGTACACATACACTGCTGTCTACAGACGTGCATATCAGGACCGACCATGTCCGTTACACATTACGCTATCTGCATTGCTTTAGCGTAGTTTCCTGTCCCCACTCCTCAGACAGCACACTGAATAGAATACTTTAAGTAGACAACGTAAACAACGTCAGATGAATACAGTATGTGTAAGATGTACAGAAAAGTACACATAAATATGGTGTACAGAGGAATAAAATTATTTCATTTCCACACAACTATTTTTACTTATAACTTTTGACTCAGGTTCCTGATCTCAAATTGATACATGTGCCCTTCCCCATCATCCCTGAAAGTTAGTAACAGTAGCCCGGAAACACCCTGTATAAATTAAATTAAGATTCAGTCACAATTTCGATTGGACTGGAATACTAATTAAAATAAAGATAGTTGATAAACTGCGAAAACAGCAAATTTTATTTTCTACATTAATAAAATAGATCTTGTAGGCTAGATCAGTATTTCCTTTAAATACATGCAAAGCATTAACAAGTTTTATTCTTCGTCCTACAATGATTAATAAAAACAGCTGATCTTAACAAGGTTTCTCTGAGAGTCATCAGATGCATCAAACACCGCAACGTACGTTGTATGGCTTTGTTCCGCTTTCCACAGCACCGTGCTCCAACCTGCAACCAACGTAAGTTTATATTCATTCCCTTCTTGATATTCTAGCTGACCTGCATAAAAATTAATTAAAGAAATGTTACTACGAAAAACATTGAACAATCCATAATCACAAAATCGGACAAAATCGCATTTTGTGTTTTCTTCGGGGTTATTCCGTTTCCCCATGTCAGGCATGAGCATAATTTATGCGATCTCCATTATTTTATAGCAGTGGTGGGCAAAATGAACGCAACCCACAAGACAGGATTTAAATGGCAACTACATACTGTGGGAGGGGTTGCACTCTACAGTGCAGTGACGGATTTACAGACAGTTGCGCCACTACACTCCTACCTACCATATGTAATTAGAAGAGTTCATTCACGTGATATTTAATTAATCATTTTTCAAAGCAATTTCTTCGAAACTGGGATTTATATCTGTGCATGCTTTTTTCATTTGTGCAAGGAGATGAGCATCGCTTAAGCGGGAACTGTGGCTGGACTTTATAAATTTCATTTTAGAAAACAGCTGTTCGCACTGTTAGGTTGATGAATACATACCGTCATTTCCCATAACTATGGTCCTGGAACACAACTATGGTCCACGATACTACCATTCAAAGATCATTGTAGAAGTAACATAGACCGTTCCTAGATATCTGCAGTGACTTGAATTCAAACTACAGTACAGCAAGAATAGAGATAAACGAGGTACTACGTCATGGAGTACAAAATTTGAATAGTTGTATCGTGGACAATACTTATGTTGCAGGACCATAGTTATGGGAAAAGACGGTACTCATTATTTTTTAAGCAAACTGTCTAAGCAGTCGATATGTAGTACTGGACATCTTTAAAAAAATTTAGCCCCCAGTAGACTTTCACATTCTGCTTTCAAGAAGCCATCATTCTGCAAATCCAGTACCTCTAACTGCAATTCTGGGATAACATTTTCTATTTAAACATGAAAAGGAGTGGCAAAAATATTGAAATCTTTCTCCATCCTTTGAAAATCACTGAAACTGTGTTCTTTGAACTCGTATAACAGGTGATCTATTTTAAGAATGTACATATTTAAGTTCGCGTCCTGAATATTTGTAACTAATCCTAAACATGAGAAATGAAAGAACCGCCTTTCTTGTAAGTGTGATATCCTCTCGATTCATATGATTCTGCGAAAGACATTGTGTCACTAATGAAGCTCCGAAGTACAGCAATCCAGTATAATCCGCCACGTACACGCGCAGTATTTTCATAGAGTGGGGGAAGGGGAAAGTAGGGGGTAAGTTTGATGCTTCGCTGAGGTCTGACATCACTGCGGCAATGCCGCAACGCCCACCATTGCTTTATAGCATCGAAATCTGAACACAGCGAACCTTAGTGTAGTCAGTTGGTGTAAACTGAGAGTGCACTTAGCTTGTCTTTGCTGGGCACGGGACAGGAAAGGGCGCTTTACTGGATGGTTAACATGAAAGATTTACGAGGCGGAATGCTGTGCCGTGGTGACTCCTTTCAATAGTATCAGTATCAGAAAGACTCCCCGACCACATGATTCAGATGGCACATCACCATTTACGACAACACAGAAAACATATACTAAGGTAGAACATCTAGTTTCAATTAAATGGATTTCAATTGTCACTTCTCTACCGGGAATCGAAAGCGATTCGTTGCTTTTGTAGTTGTACACTCTTACCACTTCATAAGCAGCGTATATTTTGCGCACATTAATCTTGACAACTTATCACATGACAGATCTCTCATATTCTTCCACTAGTGACGTGTTTATTCTTTCCTGTAATGAATGAGTTCTCGGGAATGAAAAATTAGTCTTCTGCATGTCTCCAGACACCTCATATTATCTGATGGTTTTCACTATGGTTTATGGCTTAAAAATCTATAGTACACAAAATTCCTTGCTGCAGTTTTCATGTTGTACTGAAGAGCTTATCACTATATTATTAAATGCCAATTTTGAGTAGAACTAGTGTGGGTGAGAAGATGCGTACGGAGTTTTGGATGTCGAAATCGTACAAAATTTGAAATGATTACTGTACGGAAACTATAAGAGCTGTATTAATTATTTATTTACAGTTGGATAGAGAGACATATGCTTCTTCTTAACAGTATGCATACCGGTTGGACCAGATGTTTGAGGGATGAGGGTAGTACGGCGAAAATGGCAGTTTTTAGTGACCTTGGCGCGCCGCCGCGTTATGAGTCAGGTCCGAGTGCGTCAGTGTAACTTGTGATACAGAAGCGAAGAGTACGTCGTTCTGTAGCATAAAGACAACGCTATTAGTAGAATAAAATATACCATTTATTTGTGAGTTAATTACAGAAGTTATGAGAGACGGTTTGTGAGAGTAGTAGTGAACATTTCAAACATGTCCAAGAAATTCTCAGCAAAATACGATTGCGATGGGTAAATGCACTGAGGGCGGTGGCCAAGAGTACACGAAAACAGAGACGACCACATACTGTATGTCGGAATCCGAGCGAAAACAAGAGTACAAAGCCTAATTGAAGACCGCGCGCGAGAGTGGAAATTAGCTTGAGTGCAGTGTGTAGTGGAAATAGTTACAGTAAGTATAGGTAGCTTTGACATGAAATGACATTCAGATGTTTCTGTGATTTAGATTTTTTGTAGTTATTCTTTTGTTTCTACTGTTAGTAAGAGAAAAATTAAATGAAGAACATGGTCTGTTTCATTACCTTCAGTATTACATCATAGCTCTACGTTTAAAAACTTGCAGTGTAACACAGTTATGCTCCGGAATATTTTTCTGCTTTCCATACAGAGTGAATTGTAGTAAGCCTCAAGTTTTAAAGTAGACGAGAGAGAATATCTCTGTTCATCTCTTTCTTCAGCGAAAAACAGAAAGTGTGTTACATATACCCAACGTTGCCCATAGTGTAGGAATGTGCTACTCGTTAAACTAGTAAACTTACGATTTTTATGGTCTTTTTCTTTATTGCCGACAATATCAATAGTGTGTTCTTTACGTCAAACGCCTTTTAACGTCTGGGGACTATAATATGCATATTTTATGTAAACATTAAGAATTTCCAAATTATGTAAATATTTCTTTCAGCAGTAATTATGGAATAAAACAAATTTATATTAATCGATTTAAGCATCAGAAAGCCACCGGCGTAGCTCAGGCAGTAGTGCGTTTGCCTGCTGATCCAGAATTGGACGTGAGTTCAATTCTCTCTTGGCCTCACTACCTAGTTGGGTTTCTTCTGAGGGTTTCCCCAACCGTAATGCGAATGTCAGGTAATTTGTGGCGAATCCTCAGCCTCATCTCGCAAAATATCATCTCATTATCACCAATTCTATCGACGCTAAATAACCCAATAGTTTACATAGCGCATTTAAATAGGTAACCAAATAAAAAAAAGCTCTAGGAAAGGCGAAATGCTAAGTAACAGTGTAAATTTTCTTCTTGACCTGGAAAAATATTAATAGGCCTACTAAGTACTTTCATAAAAATATACTATATACAGGGTGATTCACGAGAATTTACCGCCACTTACTTAGCTTATTTCTGAAGACATTCTGAGCAAAAAAAGTCATATAGCGGGTAAACATGTGTCTTAATCTCAGTATTTTCAGAGATAACACTAATTTGCAGTTGTTAGTAAAATACCTTTTTTCTTTAGTTTTATGAGTAAAAGAATGTTATAAATAGAGAATGAATTATTCAGAAGACAGAAGTATCATTTCTTTATTTGGCTAGTGTTCTGAAACTAAAAATATGTTGTTAATTCCTTTGTACATATTTTGCTTTTAAACTTTTGACTAAAAATTACATCATTCTTACGCACTTATCACAACAATTGTTACCAATCATACGACTTTGGAAACTTGATTCTTTACAGTTTAATAAATTATGCATCCTAATGTATAGCCTTAAAGAATTTACAAGAGTGGCGTGATTTGTAACAATTGTTGTGATAAGTGCGTAAGAAAAATTTAATTTTGTATTTAAAAATCGAAACAAAAATTCTGTACCAAACAACTCGTTCTTATTCACATTCGAAAAAATATACCTACTATATATTTCAACACGGTAAGGTTACATTACTGCATAGTAATCATAAGATGTATTTTGCTTTTAACGATAAGCGAAAATATATTCCGTAAATTATACTTGGTCTGCTATAAGCTTTAATCCGCCCACACGCACGTGTAGACAAACAATTGATCATAATCATAACATTACGTATTTGCGTGTCTGCTAATGTATAACAGTTTACTGGCCTTTGCTTTTAACAGCAAGCTGTAATTTTATTTAGTAACAGATCTCAGAGATTGTAGTGTTTATATAGTTGCTATCCAACGCTAAAAATAACTAGCAACCTTTTTAATAAAGTCGTTTTCACACAAGTGGACGTGCGGGGGCGACAGTAGGCTACGCCTATAATATAGGTCCTAAAGTTCATCAGTTTCTGATTATATCTCAGAAAACATCCCCAACATGTCTTCGTCCATTACAAATTCTAATTTCTTGATGAATCACCACATAGGAGATATCTAGTGAGATCCCCTAACTAAATATGACACATTAATATTAATTGATCGTTTTCTAGTTAATAAATTTGTTTGCGCTTCAAACAGTGGAAAGTGAGGTAGAGTTCTACCACAGTCACGAAGTTTGAGTTGTGAGGATACTAGGAACAATAAACTGTGCAGGTACTATTTCGCATTGTCTGTAATGAGGCGATAGTAGCGATCCTAGTGGTTAGCAACTATCTATGGATGCATATTTACTATGTATTGAGCTTCGTGACTGTATATACTAGACTGTGGTTCTACATAGATTAAGCAGCCCATATCGCATCATCAACACTTCTTCGCCAAATTATCTCTCAATGCGTTTTAATTTCTTTTCCTCATATTACAGCCTGGACACTCGTTCCAAAAATGACCCTTTATTATTTATACTTTCCCATAAAACAGGTCACTATTCTTCCTCCTTCACAACATCAGCAGTTCGTTTCTGGAACTCCCTACTCAGCTTCCTCAGAAATTGTAGAACGATATTGCAATTTAAAAGAAATATTCAAACATGTGACCAATAGCAAGCTACATGATTCCTAGCTTCAGACATAGTTTTCCGGTACCTTATTTTATCTTATCGCGATTATGTTACGTATTTCTATCATTGTATTCATTAAGTCCTTATTACATTTTAATAATAATTAACAATTTGTTAATACATACTTTATTTCACTATTTGTGATAGCATGTTTGTTTTCTTTCTTTCCTACATTATGTTTAATTCTTTTTTTGTTTGTGTGTTTTTTTCTTTGTGACCTGAGAGACTATAAGAGAAGATCTTATGGCCTTAGCTCTGCCAGTATAAATAAATAAATTTATTATTATTATTATTATTATTATTATTATTATTATTATTAGCCTATATTTATAATAGTCCTCATACTCGTGTTACGTAATTCTAACTTGTTTTTGAGTTTGTGATTATTAATTTGTTCTATTGTATAATTTAATTCACTTATCTCTTGCATACTCATTGAAAGTAAACTTCTAAGCCTTATATTAGATCTAATTTGTAATTATTATTATATTTGTACTATTTTACTTAACTTGTGTTTTTATAACTATACCATTCTTTGAATGTTCTTTAAATATTAGTCTGTAATTATTAACTTGTAAGTTATTATAAACTTTCAATTTTGAACAAGCTTTTTTGTTTCTGGTTGAGAGGAATACGAGGCTTGAACTCCGCCAGATTAAATAAATAAATACAAAAAATAAATATCCACAAGTCTATTGTCGACAATGCATCTTCCGATTAGTTTATATAAGACCTCTGTTTCTGCATGGTTGCGCGAAAACTTCAAGATGGCTGTGACATACAAAAATATAAAAAAAATTTGTAAAAAAACTTGTTTTCTGGCTAGTTTCAAGGCCGATAAAATGTCATGCTTCGTGCACATGGGTGTCATACAGAGGTATTTGTAGTCATAAAATATAACTCTACCAATATTGAAGAAAACTGCCAACTGTAGTAGCAAAATATTGACAAGAGGCGCAGTAAAGTTTCCTCTATTAAAATAATGTTTATGTTATTTATACAGAACGTTCAGCTGGACTGCCGACCGGGAACACGAGAATCAGACATACTTGCATGACCGGCGTAGTCTGTAACATTATGGATCCATAATATCACGCGCATTTTTACTCATTTGACTCATATTAAAATAACATATACAATAATTATATTTTTATTCCATATAGAGTGCTAATACCTATGATTGAGGTTCTGGCTGATATATGTATCTATTAATAGGCAGTACATCTCACTTGACGATATATGTTAGAGGAAGAACAATTGTTTGTATGCATCTGAAGTCTGATTAGTGGAATATGTATGTATTGGAGGGGGAAAGGATCTGGCACCCTACCCCATTATCTCCTGGCCTAGTTGCCTCATCAGTGATGCCTTATTGATGTTACTTATGAGGTTCAAACCTGTCTTCGGACAGTTGACTAAACAACAACATGAAGTGCTAAATTTTGTTATAGGAATAATTTTTCAAAGTGATGTCCGTCTGCATTTACACATTCTCGACATTTTTAAGAAAATCATTATTATTCACACGGATATACATTTATGCGAATTGGTCATCTCACAAAATCAGAGTTATGCTACATTTATGTGTAGAAGACGTAAATAGGACGTGGTTCGGACATCGGACGGAGACGTGAGCAAAGTATAATGAAGAGTCAAAAATCCTTGCAACACTTCCTCGACCCACAGCTTTCGTAACGTGTTCAGACGATAAGGATCGCCTGTTTCTCGTACATCTCGCTAGTGTGTTAAAAAAATAAAAATAGAAGTTTTTTATGTATCTTTTTGGTTGAAAAAGAAACGGAAGTTTGACATATTCGATGTAATGAAATACAATATTTGAACATGTATCCGGACCGTTTCCAAAATTTTTATTTATAATGTCCCACTAAAGTTTCTATACCATATCGTCCACACCTGTGGAGTAACGGTTAGCGCGTCTGGCCGCGAAATCAGGTGGCCCGGGTTCGATTCCCGATCGGGGCAAGTTACCTGGTTGAGGTTTTTTCCGGGATTTTCCCTTAACCCAATATGAGCTGGATAACTTTCGGTGCTGGACCCCGGACTCATTTCACCGGTAAATAACCTAAGATGTTAATAAATCGTAGTAAAATAACCTACTAAAATAAAATAAAGTAAAAACTAAAAAAAAATCTATACCATATCACCACAATCTTGACAAAATTAAATATCAAATTAAAAATCGTCGCGCATTTGCTTTTGTAATAAGACGCCACGTGTCGCTTTGAAGGGCCACTCGTGACTGGAAAGAAACGCAGCGCTGACTTCCGAGTGGCGTGCCCCCACCCCGTCTTCTCTGTATACAGTAATACATTTTGTTTACATGGGACAGACTCGAAAAGTCGTCATGCTTCCGTCCACGTCCGAGCCACGTCTTCTATGTGTGAATTGCGCTTAAGATCCAGCGCCAAGGTACCTTCAACTGTTGATTAATCAGAAATGGATAGTTCATTGTCTGGTCAACTGTCCGACTTCTGCCAGTTTCTTTCCCCCTCGCCCAATACCTACATATTACACTAGTCAGACTTCAGACACATACAAACCATTGTTCTTCCTCTGACACATATCGTCAAGTGTGATGTACTGACTGATAATAGATGAACATATCAGCCAGAACCTCAATCAGAGGATGATGGATAGCGTAATGATGACTATTACACTTTTACTACGTCATACTACTTTTGACCAATAAAACGGTACGAAAGGACGTCTTTCAACCTATTATGGCTGCTTATCGCACAATTTTTATCGCTTCCCTAGCATTTGTTTAATTTTATCGATTCGCTAGCATTTGTTTGTTCTTATCACTACCCTAGCATTTGGTTTTTTTTTTTACAACATTTCAAACTGCAAATTCTTTACGGTACTATGAAACATGTTTTGTGATCGCAGTTTGTTTTCCGCATAGATAGTCGACTGAAAATGGCGGCTCCGTTCAAACATTTTGGTGAACATTAGTGAAATATAATTTTAGTAAGTCAATTAATACATTCTATTTTACTATATTAGAATACTTTATTTCTTCTAATCTTTATATACTTTCTTCTGTTTTTATCACCTTCCCACCATTTGTTTCTTTGTTTGCCAACATTTCATACTGCAAATTCTTTACGGTAATATAAAACACGCTTTGCGATCGTCATTTGTTTACAGCATAGAGAGTCAACTGAAAATGGCGGCTCCGTTCAAATGTTTTGGTGAAGCTAACATTATTGAAGTAGAATTTCAATAAGTCAATTAATATTTTATTGTATTAGAATACTTTATCTCTTCTAATCCTTATGAACTTCCTTCTAATCGTGTAATAGTCAATTAAATCCCACACGACTTTGATTTTTTCTTGATAAAACAAAACTTCTAGTGAGATTACTGTTGATAAAATCCATATTTATAATAATAAAAAAATAAATACCTTTAATAATCCGTACCGGTGTTGTGTTTTATTGTAATTAAGTAGCTTTTTATTTACAGCTTTTTGCGTTAAGTTTTAAGTGTAATATTTCAGATGCCTCGTGGTTTTTCATACGTTTCGTCTCGCTCCATTCTGTATCTGATTTTATTATTTGATTCTCTAGAGTTTCTTTAGTGGAACGGCGTAACTTGAAGTGAGACAAGTGGCCAAAAAGATTGGAGCTCACATATTCAGTTTTCCTCAGTTCCAAACTCCCTTGCAAAAGGACGCGTTTCATTTATTTATTTATTTATTTATTTATTTATTTATTTATTTATTTATTTATTTATTTATTTATTTATTTATTTATTTATTTATTTATTTATTTATTTTTCTAAAATCAAAATTAAATCAATTTAAATATTTCTAGTGAAGAAAAGAGACACATTACGCGAGTTATAACTATTTCTGCCATTAACGTGTCTCCACAGTTGTCTGCAATCTGCTCGCTTCCAGCTTTGTCATACAGCGTCAGTAATATTTTCGTCAGAAAACAAAAACGAGGAATTGCATTTAGCAATATCGTAGAGGCACATGAGGATCAATATGAGACGCAGAGTTTCGCCTGCCTCCTGTAACGATCAGGGCCCCGTTTAGCAAGCGGCCTGTAAACAGATCGTTGCGGTGGCACCTGTGTTCTTTGTGACAACTTGCTCGGCGTCTCCTTTCAAGGCGCAAGGCTGGAGACATCACTATCAATTACTACAACCTCAACGCCGTTCGACATCCCCGCGACTGGGAATGCCGTCAACCGTGGTGGTTGCTGCCGCGAGGCAGCACCTTGCCATTGATTTAGTTCCCATGATCGTTGTTGTTATTGTTGCTGTTATCTTTTTTTTTTCCTCATATTCTTGTTTTTCTTTCCTTATTTCATATTCCTATTTCTCCATGTTATCCTAAGCATCCCTCCTCCTATTCCTCTTCTCCACTCCCTTTCTATCTTTAGGGGAGACTTGTACCTTTAGCATAGTGTACCCAGCGTATAGGTAATTAAGTATGGTACCTTTGATGTACCTTTGATGTAGCCGGACTGATTTAAATGACCTTCAAGCCAGCTAGAGCGTGAGATTCTGCTTTCTCCCTTGAGTTGGCGCTGATATCACACCAGCTAGCAGTCGACACAGCAGAAATATAACACATATAATTAATACATCTAGGTACATTATGTACTCAAATAAAATAAATTGGATCCATAATAGTACATTATGCAACGAGCCTGTAATGATAGTAATTAAGAAGCGAGTATGGATGTTTATGAAACGAGCGCAACCGAGTTTCATAATTTTCATACGAGCTTCTTAATTACCATTATAGGCGAATTTCATACGACTTTTTATGCTCGACCATATTTCTAACTTGAAATTATTCATTTTATTTGTATCTAACTGACCTTGAGCAATACCTCGTAAATTGTGAGATGTGCGCAGACGGGAAAGTATTGATTTTTTCCGAGGGACAGATGTCCACATTGACCTTGATAGCCTATAAGAACCTAAAGAGTAAACTAAATATTAACTTTGATATAACATTGAAATTAAATTAGACATTGAAAAACGAGATGACAAATTGAATTTATTTGAATATTATTTACAATTAACGCTAATTATTATAGTAACAGAACATAACCTTCTGCGACAGTATTGGATTTCCAACCTCTAATTCTCTTTTCGCTGATTCTCTTTCGATTGCATATCCGAGAATAATCGATACTTGCGGTTTTATAACGGTACAAAGCTGACTTGTCATTGGCTGAGGTTTTGTAACGGTACAAAGCTGACTTGTCATTAGCTGAACACCTGTACTTTAATGAGTAGGAGTACTTTAATGACATGCATTAAAGGACTGCTACCAGGTGTATAATTACTACATTTCGGCATGGTCGAGCATAAAATAATAAATCCGTCATTAACTGTAATGTTTAGACTCTAGAGTTCCTTTATAATAAGAGTTGAGACGTTGACCCCAACAACAATTAAAATATGTAATGATTTGATAGCACTGAAAATGGAAAAACAAAACTCTTATGAGAAGTAAAACCATATACCTATATTATATTATATACAAATATTAAACGAATTTGATACTTAATTTTATAATGTATTATATTATATTATAATAAAATTTATTATATCTGAAATATAAAAAATTAATATTACAACTAGTTCGTCACTGAGAAATAAGGAAAAGCTGTTAACTTGAATTTATTTGAAGCAAAGCGTTACTGGATTATGCAATAAGGTAGGGGATGTTTGGATCCTGTGTCTCAACTTTATACTCAATTATTATCTTAGCGTATGCTCGATTACACTAAACCCTAGCGCTTTGAAAGTGAAACTAAACGCCGGCGCACAGAGAAACAAAACACATTCTTTATAATCCCTATTCGCTGGTGTACCTTTGAACATTTTTTTTTTTTTTTTTATTTTTATTTTTTGCTACTACGTTACCTAGAGGACTCAAACTGAAATAGGTTGTAGAGAAAGCCGCTAAGTAGCTCTGGTCGTAGTTTCGGTATGGTTTATTGCAAAGCGTGAGTTCTGTGGACAAAATATTTTTTTCAGTACCAAAAGTGAGCATTTCGTTTATTGTTATATGTTTTCTAACACAAAACCAAATTGTATTTGTTACTATCAATCAAGTACGGTGTGTTCCCTATCATCTAATGAGTAATAACATATTTCAATTTCCATGATTTATTCGAATCTCTAGTTTTGGAAGCAGTATTTGTTTAAACGTGCACCCTCTTGTATCTTTGAACACAAAACATCTTGTACCATGGAACATGTTCCAAGGTATACAATACTATCGGTTTTTGTTTTTCTTTTATTTTAAGATCATGTCACGAAGTAAGTCTGGAGTTAAGAGGTCCCCCCAATTGATCCGGATGCCTTCAAGAAAGCTATTGAAGCAGTTATTGCTCCCCCAGGAAATAAAATCTAAATCAGAGACGCCTGCTCTGGCTTATGATAGCAAATACATTTAAAATATGATTTTCAGTTATATAGCTATATTCCCACCTTTATTCCATGTCTTCCAACTTACAAGAGGGTAAGTTTCAAGGTACATGAATCTGTTGTATTCGTACCTTTGAACACATTACATATCCCTTCATTTTATTTTTTCCATCCTTAATAGATGTATAGAACAGGAAAATACATAGCCTATAGGAAGTTGTAAAGGAATCTTCAATAATTATTTCAAGCTTTCTTCATTTGAAATATGTCATTTCCCAAAATTGAAAAAAAAAAATTAAATGTGAAAAGTGTTTAAAGGTCCAACAGTCTTCCCTACCTGTACAAAGTCCTTTTAAGACATGAAAGATGGCAGTGTGTTAAATAAAATTCTAAGATCATTGTAGTATTTTGTGAATGAGTTTTGAGAAAAGTACCATGTCTAGTAGCTGAAGTTTAGATTGAGTATTCCTTACTGGATTAACGGGAGACGTAGGAGAGGTAATCTTGGTGGATTTGTAGACCAAATACCAACAAATGTAGCCTTATTGGATTTTTCTGTAACATTGACAGTTTGGTCATAATTTCATTGAAGATCGGTAACAAAGTGTGTGATAGAAGACGTGGCAATCGTGCATTCAGTGACGGTAGAAGAAAGCCGGAAGCAAAACTAGAGAGGTAGGGAGGAAATGCTCAGCCACAAATGTCCCTCTGTAACGTATTCGCTAACTGAACCTTTCGTATAGTTACGTACATAATTTCGCGACTGCTACTGATGTTCATAATTGTTACAATATTGTCATCTGTTCGCTTTTCTTTTGACTGTGGTTCATAGTCTTGTTACAGCAATAATTTGAAATTCAGACAATTTTTGCTTCACCACGCATGCCGGAACGCGCGCCCGTACTCGGCACGAGGAAATACACATTCTACGTAATAAAATGTTATAATCTTCAAGACATTTATTTTTAATCAAATAAAAAGTTTAAAATGAAACAGATTACGTAATTTCTGGCATGAACGAAAATCTGTCAGCAGCCACGGATTCACTAGAGTGCTTGCGGGTAAGAGATGCTAGCTCGAGGGTGCACTGAGCTGATGACCGCTGATTTAGTAGATGGCAGTAATGATGGATTCATATCTGCGCCAGGGCACCCCTTCACAGGATCTCGCCCCTAAAGAAGAAATGATTTATGTACAATTGTGAGGTACCGCATATCAAAACCAGAGGTTTGATATATGGATTTCATGGCTGGATAGGAATGCGTAGAGTCGCAGATGGTAGAGCCGGCTTAGCTGGACAGCACAACCTGATTTACCCGTTAATAACTAACCTAATTTAATTATTTCCCCTGTGTTTAAATTTACTCTTTATCGTAATGGAAGAAAATTTTTTGAGTGGCAATATTATCTTAAACATGACGTGGTTAGCAGGCCGCATTCGATATGTGTTATAACTGTAGGAATTACTAAGTGGGCGCTCTTCCTAGATCCAATTAAACATTATAAAAGAAGATGGATACAACATTTGGATAGGGTTGAAGAAAAGAGCTCTGAATTATACAGGATAGAAATGAAATAACGTACAGATGTTAAGAGCAAATAGTTCATGTTGTATGTAACAAAAAGTATAATACCATATTGGTGGAAAGTCCATAGTTTCCTGACAAAAAAATTAGAGCTGATCGTAAAACGTTCGTGCTTAATGTTAATTTTTCTTCCCATTATTATTATTATTATTATTATTATTATTATTATTATTATTATTATTATTAATTTATGTATCTATTTATTTATTTATTTATCTATTCATTAATTTTATTTATTTATTTAAGTAGGTTATTTTACGACGCTGTATCAACATCTCAGGTTATTTAGCGTCTGAGTGATATGAAGGTGATAATGCCGGTGAAATGAGTCCGGGGTCCAGCACTAAAAGTTACCCAGCATTTGCTCAAATTGTGTTGAGGGAAAACCCCAGAAAAAACCTCAACCAGGTAACTTGCCCCGACCGGGAATCGAACCCGGGCAACCTGGTTTCGCGGCCAGCCGTGCTAACCGTTACTCCACAGGTGTGGACTTTATTTATTTAATCTTGTGGAGTTAAGGTCATCAAGCCTTCTCTACCACACGACTAGAATACAAATAGGCGTATACAAAAATAGTTTTTCTCAAATGTTTAACACCGTCTTATTTGGTAACTATTGCGAGTAGGATCGTGGTTTCTGTTCATGTCGATAGAAAATCCAATAAAGAGCCATTTATCCCTCTGGTGTCTTTCAATAGTGTGGACGGTTTTTGTGTAAATTTAACTTAAAAACCGCTAATTTGAAGCCACTGACTTATGCGACGAGCTTGCACCATTGTTGCCGGAAATGGAGATGAGAGGTAATTCGCTAAGGCAGACAGACCTGAGTTTGTTGACGTCTTACGTCTGTATTACGAGAAGAATGAGCAGTTTGTAAGCAGCGATGTTGCCAGACTGCTGAAACTTCCAACTCAATTTTCTAATTAACCGTGAATTTAATCACAAAACGTAATATAGATTTTATATTCATTTAATTTTACCTTATTTAATCTGCAGGATTGTTTCAATTCCACCCTATACTCCAGCTAAGGGGGGAAAAAAACAGTGATTGACCAAGAAGGAGGTGGAATGCAAAACAAGAATAAGCCACGAGGCCTATGCCATGAAGAAGACGATATTAATTGAATAATTGAAATTGTAATGGGAATTCTTTCACTAACAGACAAGGTCATGGAATTTTGGCAATCATTACAGTATGCCAAACATGTAAGAGATTTTAATAAATAAAGCACTGCTTGCTGTGCATTGAGAGTAAGATATATCGAGCCGCTACCGCGCTGTAGGCTTCCAGTTGCTCAAGTACAGCCATCATTCCTCGCATTTCTCACTGTACATTTCTAAGCTCTCAGCTTTACCTTCGCGTCCTTGCGGTACGATGAACAAATTTATCAGTCCAGCAGAAAGGCATAACCGTGAAGTAGCTCCTCGTATTCTTCCTCTATCGCTGTCTCTCTTCCTCTCGTTCTTTTGTTTTACAACATCTCCCAGTCTTCTTATACAGTCCCGCAGGACGTATTATCGATCACTAAAAACATAAAAAAGTGGAAGTCTTATAAAAATTGCCCCTGCCCTTTTAAAACACCTCCTTCCTCTCCACTCCTGCGTTGGGTTACGTCACTACAGAGTTATGCAATACTTTGTCTTGCACAAGAGACGATGACACTTTGAAGCTCTTTAACGCAATAAAACGAGCTGAGAACTCCCTGCGTCGAGTGGAGCTTTAATCACGACACAGGCTACTTGTTCGTATTATTATAAAAATATCAAGTAGACCTATATTATAACTGCAGTTTCCTGCCCTTAGGAGTTCTATGGGATTCAACTTGAGCAGTCAAATCTTCTTAATATTAATAACGGAATTTTTAACAGTAGTGTAATCTTTGCTTTACAATTCAAATAGGTTATTATTTTCAATTCTCCTGTGTGGCCCAAGTAGCAACAGCTTTCTCCCAGTCCTTAAAACGAATCCAACACAGAGTTTACCTTTCCTTGCCTTTCCTGGTGACGAAGCAGATACTGTCCAGCCAAGGATTTCTTGTAGTCAGTTTGTGTTTTAAATTACAGAACTACTAACTTCCATGCATCCGCTATTCCGCATTGACACGGTAACATCCAGGATTTAGAGCTGATCGCATAACTTTCGTGCTTAATGTTAATTTTTCGTCCTATTATTATTATTATTATTATTATTATTATTATTATTATTATTATTATTATTATTATTATTAAAAAGGACATCCCCAATTGAAGTACCATCTCCCGCACTTCAACTATCCTAGGTTTTGATAAATGAATTATTTGTATATATTGTGTGAAATATAAATATTGCTAATTTGTATATTGATTTTTGTTATTATTATTATTATTGTTATTATTATTATTATTATTATTATTATTATTATTATTATTATTATTATTATTATTAAAAAGGACATCCCCAATTGAAGTACCATCTCCCGCAATTCATCTATCCTAGGTTTTGATAAATGAATTATTTGTATAGCCTATATTGTGTAAAATATTAATATTGCTAATTTGTATATTGATTTTGTTATTATTATTATTATTGTTGTTATTATTATTATTATTATTATTATTATTATTATTATTATTATTATTATTATTATTAAAAAGGACATCCCCAATTGAAGTCCATCTCCCGCACTTCATCTATCCTAGGTTTTGATAAATGAATTATTTGTATATATTGTGTAAAATATAAATATTGCTAATTTGTATATTGATTTTTGTTATTATTATTTTGTCTGTAACGTCATATGACATAGGAAGAACATTTTCTTAGCTTAAACAAATGTTTGCTGGCAGTTATAGTAAAAGATATGAATTTCATAATCTCAGAATTGATTTTTTTTTTCACCGTAACGGAGTTGATTTCGTTAAATAAATTAATTGTATATACTGTATTTATAGAGTATTTACAGTTAATGTGTATCATGTTTACTATTATGTTCTATAATACGGTATATATTGTATATACTAGTTCAGTATTATTATCGATCTAATTATATTTTTTGTAATATGTAGCACTAATATTTTGTGCAGAGCTAGTTTCGCAGTGTCAGTGCGTTTATATGTTTAAAAAGTAGCTGGATAGACCATTTCAATTTAGTAGCAATCCCACTTACTACGTTATACCTTTCGTAGCGTCCTGACGTAAGCATTTAGGGTCAGAGTTTGAACCCTAAAACTCCAGGATATACTAATAGAGTCCACACCTGTGGAGTAACGGTTAGCGCGTCTGGCCGCGAAACCAGGTGGCCCGGGTTCGATTTTCGATCGGGGCAAGTTACCTGATTGAGGTTTTTCCGGGGTTTTCCCTCAACCCAATATGAGCAAATGCTGGGTAACTTTCGGTGCTGGACTCCGGACTCATTTCACCGGTATTATCACCTTCATCTCATTCAGACGCTAAATAACCTAAGATGTTGGTAAAGCGTCGTAAAATAACCTACTAAAAATATACTAACCGATAACTTCCCTAATTTGGGAACGAAAATGCCCTACCTGCTTCTGACCCACTTTGCTGAGCAGTTGTTTGTATGTAGGCTATTATACAATAATGACTAGTACATTAAGTAGCTCTGAGTAGGCTCTAAGTCAGGCAGTTGCGTGATGCAAGTAGTCTAGATGCTAAGCGATTAGCAACTCACCCGTATGCGCATTTACAGTTTGTATTTAATTGTTAATTACGAAAATAGTAGAAAAAAAATACTGATAAGTCTACAGGAAAAGTTTCCTATGACATCAATGAATTGATCTGCGGAATAGATCTGCGAAACAGTGTATGTAATAACTTACTACTACATAAAGTACTTGCAAGACTAAGGTCCAACAATGATTTTACCTAGTAATTTCTACTCATTTCATATCAAACATCACCTCCTCACACTTGAAGCCAGCAAATAATGAAGCCATCTGAGACTTCGTCCATCTATCTATTAATTCCCCTTAAAAAGAAGGCACGGTCTTAAAGCATGCACATCATTCCTTCCGGGCAGTACAATGGGCCCACACAAGACTGTCCTCGCACGTAAATCCCTTGTGTGGGCTCATTTTACTGCCCGGAAGGGAATTATGTGCGTGCTCTAAGAACCCCAGCGTTACAGATTCCCCTGTAGGCCGCCTCCGAACTCCCCTACAGCCTACATAATCTCTTCACCTTTTCACGTAAGCATCACTGTGGTCCATCAACCTGGTCCACGAGCTACTATAAGTCTCATAGAACAGCTTACAGTACATAACACTACCACCAGCAACTAATGACCACATACCAAGGGATCTAAATTTGAACGCAAGCCCGAAATAAGGGAAATAAACGGAGATGATGATGATGATGATGATGATGATGATGATGATGATGATGATGATGATGATGATGATGATGATGATGATGATGATGATGACAGAAGGGAACTGTAATTATAATGGCGAAATGAATCCGAGGTCCTACGCCGAAAGTTAGCCAGAAATTCTGTTTCAATTGGTTGAGGGAAAACTTCGGAAAGAAACTTAACCAGGTAATTTGTTCCAACCAGAATTTGAACCCGGGCCCGCTGGGGTCCGGCCATTTAATCCATTAATATTTCACACAAAGGACAATTCACCCAAAATATTTCATCCAAGAAAATTCATTCAAGAATATTAATCCAAAGATAATTCGCCCAATATATTCCATTCTTACCCTCACCCAACATTATTCCCATATCCATATCCATGGTAATATGGTAATATTTATATTTGATGTACAGTTTTAAATTACCACTTGCTCATACATCAGTATACAGTTTTAAATTTCCAGTTGCTCATAAATGGTCTAATGGGCGACCAGGGAGAAATTATACAAAGTAAAAGGAATGAAACGATTTTTGTCCAGAGAGGAAACCCATACAACTTGCACTCAATAAATTCTAACAGAACTAAATTGTATTGGGTTTGTAAAAGAAAACCAAATTGCACGAAACGGGCTATTACTACAGCGTCGGATGCTAACGATGTATAGGTTTTGAAGGCTATTGATCACGATCATCCACCATTTTCTAGAAGAAGTGGAAGACGTAAGGCGTTGTATTGGGCTAAAGGGAGCTGCAGAGAATGAGCCTGTTGCAGGTCCAGCGCAAATTATCCAACGTGAGTTGGAGAGTGTACTATCAGGATCAGGAATGCTCCCGTTCCTTCCTTTGTGTGAACATGAATAAAAGACGTCAGAGAAAATTTCCCTCAAACCCAAAGTCACTATCAGATCTTCATGTTTACCGCAGGAATTCCGAATAACAACAAGTGGTGAACAGTTTTTGATGTTCGATACTTTTGATGACCATGACAATGATGATGAAGACGAGTTTGATCGAATAATAATACTTGCTTCGAAATCCCACTTACGAAAGCTGTCCTGTTCTGCAACCTGGTATATAGAGGGGTTATTCCATACATCTCCAGACATATTTACACAAATATTATAAATTTGAGACAATTTTCTTTGGTTGAACTTTCTTTTAGATTAATAATTTTGAGGAAATTATCCAATGGACGACAATTCCGAGGATGAAAATGCTTTTGGACGAAAATTCCCTGGATGACTTGGCACCAAACCGGGTCCGCTCGTTTCACAGTCAGACTTGCTAACCGTTACTTCACAACGGTAGAAGAGACTTGGTCTGCCCATTAATCTAATTTATCCTAGGCTTGTCATTAAATGAATACTTAATCATTTTATCCTCATCATTATTGTCGCTATTTTCATAAATAGTTCGATAATGTCTATGCTGTCACGAATCCACATTCCATCAGTTCTTGAATCTATCGAATCTTCTTTCTTCAGTTCTGAAAAGTAAAGCTGAAGAGAGATCCGATTTTATTCGATTCCACTCACCGCCGCCGCAGGTGTTGCGACAGTGTGTAGTAATGCCTAACGCATTTTGTACTGCAATTCTTCCTCTGCACCTTTATTGCATTTATGACGTAATAAATTTTCGCCTCCTGCCAGAGATAAAAGTAATTTCATTTCACCTGCATTAGTTTCAATCAGTTGTTAGGCCGTAAGAACCCAGATTCCAGATAGTTAGCCTCATATACTGGAAACAAAATGAGCATATTGTAGTTTTATAAAATGTTGTCTTTTCTTATTACGTTTTATTGTTTTATAGTAAACATAAGCTATTAGAGTTATCATAAAACATACTGCAGATTTTTCCCAAGTCTGACTTTATTGTCATGTTACCTTTCTTTTTTATAGGGTTATATTCTTTAAAGTCGTAGGCTCTTTTTTTAAAAAAAGAATAAAGATTAAGTTATTATTTCTTCCAATTGACTTAATAGATATACAGGGTGTTTCCGAAGTGGTCTTACAAACTTTCAGGGATGATGGCTAAGGGCATATGTAACAATTTGAGATCAGGAACCTTGGTCCGGAAATGACTGAGTCGAAAGTTATAAGCAAAAATAGTTGTGTGGAAATGGAATTGTAATTTTGCACCACGTGCCCTCCTTCCCTTAACCTTTGGAACAGTCGTGGAAAAATGGTATGGGCCGGATGTCTCCTACGTGGATACTTGTACAGATACAATCTGTGAGCTTGTCTACTGTTCCCATTGGCTCATCCGTATTCGAAAATCAGGTCTGTTTATTCCGCTCTCGTGTACTCCTCCATTTCACTAGGACTGATCGACTTGACACTGCAACTTGTACATATACACTGCTAACTGCAGACGTGCATATCAGGACCGACCATGTCCGTTACACATTACGCTATCTACATTGCTTTAGTGTAGTTTCCTGTCCCCACCTCTCAGACAGAGCACTGAATGGAATACTGTAAGAATACAACGTAAACAACGTCAGATGAACACAATATGTGTAAGATGTACAGATAAATACACATAAATAAAGTGTACAGAGGAATAAAATTATTTCATTTCCACACAACTATTTTTGCTTGTAACTTTCGACTCGGTAATTTCCGGATCAGGGTTCCTTATCTCAAATTGATACATGTGCCCTTCTTCATCATCCCTGAAAGTTTGTAACAGCACCTCGGAAACACCCTGTATACAGAATATGTGTCTAGGGTGGAAGTGAAATAACCAGTAGAAAGGAGTTCTTAATATTTACGAAGTTGTCCGCAAACAGATAGGCCTATAATACTTCAGTATTATTAAGAAAGCTAGTATCATCGTATTTATAGAAGATGCGATATCAGTGCCAATATTTGAGAAATGAGTGTTAAATTCTGTAGGAGTTTCGTTTTTATTCTTACAAAATACACCATTTTGTGAATAAATTCTTTGATGGAATCTTTTTTATTCAATTCACTATTTTCTCCTTCTTTAAGAGAATGCCAAAACATTTTAGGATTATTTCGGTAAATTACGAATTTTCTGAATAATATTTAATTTTCACACATTTTATTACATTTGTTAATATAATCCGAAATTGTTTTAATATTAATTTCAGAAATACATAAATATAAAGATCTGGTATCTCAGGCTTTTGCCGGTGGTTTACGTATTTAAGTAGTTAAGAAATCAAATTAAAATTAAAATTAATTATGATAGTAATTATTATTATTACTATTATTATTACTATTATTATTATTATTGTTATTATTATTATTTTTTATTAATTGCATTTTCGAATAATGATTGAACGAAAAGTACTAAGTACTTTCAACATTTACCAGACTTTCATTTCTTTTACAGAATTAATAAAGTAAATATTGATATCAGTTGGGTCTATATTTCGAAAAACAGTTAATTAACAAACGAGACGATAAAGAGAATATTTATTTGGTGCATCATGTTTTATGTATGAGTCGTTAATTTTTGCAGTGTACGCATACAAAAAACTGATTGTAATAACGTTGTTGTTTGGCCAAATAGTAAATCAACAGTTGTTAGATCCACTATGTATAGCTACAGATGTACCAATTTAGAGCATTCCTTATCTACATTTACGTTCTATTCCTTAAATAATTAAAGCTAGATTGAAGGAACATACATATTTATTTATTTATTTACTTATTTATTTATTTATTTATTTATTTATTTATTTATTTATTTATTTATTTATTTATTTATTTATTTATTTATTTATTTATTTATTTATTTATTTATTTATTTATTTATTTATTTATTTATTTATTTAGTCACTCACTCGCTTATTCATTCATTCATTCATTCATTCATTCATTCACAAATATACTATGTATTCAAATTTGTCTTTATTCTCGTTACTACTTATTATTTATTATATATTATTAATTTATGGATTTGAGGGAGGTGGGATATGATGATAGAGAATGGATTAATTTTGCTCAGGATAGGGACCAATGGCAGGCTTATGTGAGGGCGGCAATGAACCTCCGGTTCCTTAAAAGCCAGTAAGTAAGTAAGTATTATTAATTTACTTATCTATCGATTTTGTTAATGAATTGCTTTATTTTATTCCTTTTTTTTTTTAGATTTTGTTTCTCTCTCTCTCTCTCTCTCTCTCTCTCTCTCTCGTATTGTTTTGTTCCTGCGTGGTCCCAGTTTGTTTATCTTTTTACTCGATTAATTTTCAATACTCATTACGTCTCTACTGGCCTGTTTATGTACTTTTTGCTCTCTCATTTATTGATTCAGTTTATTACATATTTGTATCGTTGTTTGTTTTTAGCTATTTACAGTTTATTGTTTATTTGCATTATACCTTTACTTATTTATTTCTTTGTGTGTTATTCATTTACATCATTAAGTGCTAAATGCGTATTTATGCCAGTGTGACATATTGAAGTGTGTTAGGAATAATAACCATCAGAAACTTGTGTCAGAAACTCTTGTGGATAAATTCGTGAAACCTCTTCTTAGTAATGAAAGGAAGTTCCACGCAGAAAAAATGCTCCGGTTTTCTTGTTTTTTCAAGAGCAAAGAGTATAATGGATAAACGAAGAGGAAAAAGAAGCTATTAGAGTTGCGAACCAAAGTAATGTTTTAATTACTTACTACAAACATACTCACAAGCAATAATTTCACTTGTCGTTAGGAGCTGCCATCTAGCGACATTTTTTTTTTCTATTCATGTTACATGATTGACCATTTAATGAGCAGGCAGTATAAGCAGTCATCGGACACATGAATGCGTTCGAGCAGGCTGTGGAAAATGAAATAAATGAAAAGCAAAACAAGCTATTCTTGAGTGAGTTCTTCACCATTGCGGAAAATAATGGTTTTGCCTCCACAAATGTGAGGATTAGCCTTATTCATTGTTACTATAAATATAATACAGATTGTTCCACGCACTGAGAAGACTCAGAATTGTCAATAGATTGCTGTATGGATACCGAAAGTTATCGTAGTTGTGTAAAAGGTAAAGGTATCCCCGTAACATGCCATGAAGGCACTTGGGGGGCATGGAGGTAGAGCCCCATGCTTTCCATGACCTCGGCACTAGAATGAGGTGGTGTGGTCGGCACCACGCTCTGACCGCCTTTTACCCCCGGGAAAGACCCGGTACTCAATTTTATAGGAGGCTGAGTGAACCTCGGGCCGTTCTGAAAGTTTGGCAACGAGAAAAAATCCTGTCACCACCTGGGATCGAACCCCGGACCTTCCAGTCCGTAGCCAGCTGCTCTACCAACTGAGCTACCCGGCCGCCGTCGTAGTTGTGTAAACTCGTAAAAATTTTGAAGACGCCGGTTCCGTGACATAAAAATCGTAGTGGTAAACCGAAGTTAATAGAAAATTATGTGAATGCTGGGATGATATTATGAGAACACCAGGAAATTAGACAAAATTCAGATTATGGACCGTGCATTTTGAATCAAGTTACGAGGCTACAGCAAATGAGCTACTCAACAGTGCAGTGTGACTTATTCTTAGAAATTGAACTATATCTGAATAAATCCCATATTTTTATGAAAAAAAAACTGTATTATTATTTTCCATAAGCTTACTTCTTAACTAAGTTAGAGGACTTCCAAGTCTCTCGTGACTTTTCAGTGCCATATACAGGGTGGTCCACTTAACTCCTTTACCTCCGATAGCGTGTCAAATATTTCAGATATACACAAACCGACAATTACAAGTTAAGTTACATCGAAGTGGACATATGATACAAGTAATGTATTTTTTGTACATGAAATAATTTTCAAGCTATTAGAGTCCATGGGGACCAGCTATGTTTTGTATTGCAAATGTTGCGTTAGCTCTGTCTAATAACACTGGCTACTTTATTGACTGTTTGAAGTCACCGGTAAGAGTAAACATAAACAATGTCTGACCAAGGATCGAACAGGAGGAGGACAATTCTAGTTAGAGTTGTGTGTCAATACCTTTATGTCTCACTTCACCATGTGCAACATTTCCGTAGTATTAAATGTACAGTACATTGTGATTGTGATTTAATTGACGCACAACTCTAAACAAAATTCTCCTCCCTCTGTTCGATCCTTGGTCAGACATTGCTTATGTTTGCTTTTACCGGTGACATTCAGTCAGTAAAGTAGTTGTTATTAGACAGAGCTAACGCAACATTTGCAGTACAAAACATACCGTAGTTGGTTCCCATTTAAGGGGTTAGGTACAGCTTACAGCAGTAAAATGTTTTGGAAATATTCAACATTTTTTCCTCCATTACTGTATCTTGTACAATAATGAAAATTGATACCGGTATGTATAAAACACTGTCCTTCTGCTATATGGAAAAAATATTCTTACGATGTAGAAAAATTACTTTTTTTTTCAAAATTCAAAATGGTGGCAGTTCATTGTGCAGTGATGAAAGTTTTTTCCTCATAACTCATAAACTTGTTAACTTTTTCATGTTCTCTCTCTTTTATTTTATTGCTGAAACTCATATTTACAATATCATGCTCTTTCAACTACATTCCTTAATAAATAATAGTTTTTTTATTTTGTGTTAGAAGAAAATACTGATATTTGACCATTTTTAAATGAATTTATTTTTATCAGACAATCTATGAAAGGTAGAGGAGTGATCTGGCATCATATTATTGATATGACATGTATAAATACACACAGCGAATTCATCACAGAATGTTGGATAGTCTTTTAGTTATGTGGGAAACGCTTCATCACTGCACAGTGAACTGAATTTTGAAAAAAAAAAAAAAAAAAGTAAATATGTTTTTTAATCGTAAAAATATTTTTTTTTTCATAACAGAAGGACAGTGTTTTAAACATACCAATTTTCATTATTGTACAAGATACAGTAATGGAGAAACAAAATGTTGAATATTTCGAAAATTTTACTTCTGTAAGCTGTACCTAACTCCTTAAAAAATAAAGTTGACTCTAATATCTTGAAAAGTATTTCATGTACAAAAAATACATTGCGTGTATCAGATGTTCCCTTCGATGTAATTTAACTTTTAATTGTGGGTTTGTGTATATATGAAATATTTCACACACTATCGGAGGTGACTGGGCCCTCACAGAGAGGCAAAAGACGAACATTGAAATATGCCAAAGGAAAATGGAGAGGAAGATAGTTGGCGTTTCACTGAAAGACAATGTCTTCAACATGGCACTGCAGAAAATTACAGCTTCTGAGAACATTACACAAAAAGCCCTCATAACGAAGTGGAAGTGGGGTGGTCATGTAGCAAGGCAACAACAAGGAAGATGGGCGCGAGAAACCACCATGTGGGACCCCTACATAGGAAGGAGAACACAAGGCAGGCCAAGGAGAAGATGGGCAGATACATTCAAGCAGCAGCTGGGAGGGAACTGGTCAACCATCGTCCGCAACAGGAACGAGTGGAGACAGATAGTGAACAAACTCATATAGAACTAAAATTTGATAAACTCTAGTGTATCTCACATAGTGAATGTGAATGTAAATATTGTTCACGTGAAATAGCTCATCATGTGAACCACACCAACCGAACTTCCCCTCCTGTAGGAGGCCCTAGCCCTTCATGGGACACAGTGGCTTCATTCATTCATTCATTCATTCATTCATCGGAGGTGAAATATTTAAGTGGGCCATTCTATATATTCCTATTTATTATTTGCTAACTTATTGATGTTGGAAATCCATCGGTTATTGGTTACTTTTTTAAGTAAAGCGACAGAGGCTAATCAAGAGCAATGAGATAATCAAGCAACAGTAATGGAGCAATGGTGTAATGAAAACGATTGGGAAAGCCGAAGTACACATAGAAAGGTCAACCGTTATTTTTCGTGGAAAAACTGTTGCCAGGCTAATTTATCAACTCCGTATCAAATATCTCCACTAGAGATTTGTATTGGTTTGGAACTCCGTCACTTGAATTTCTGTGGATTATTGCTTAACATTCTATTTGTACTAAGTTCACTCTCTGACGGTTTCAGAACTCTTGAAGTGTGGTCCTTTATTTCACACGTGTGGCCATGCGCTAGACCATGAAGTATCATCGATCAAATCTGCTCGATCACACTCGAGTGATGACACCGGATACTGTCAAAGCACCCTCCTGCACTCTGAATCCTCTACGTTCAATTTAACAGCCATACCAATTAGCATGACGTTTCAATTCCCCACACAACACATCATATATGACTGTGAATTGTCCGATACGAATGCAAAATAAGAGGAACTTTCCATAAGATTCAAATTGCTTTGTGGTATTGAAAGCAATGCAAAGTCCCATTACCATAATACAGAGAGTTTATTTTAAGAACAAACAATAGAGTATTTATAAAACTGTCTATTATTGCCAAAGAAATTATGCCAGTTTATAATAACAATAATAGTCATTATTATCTTGATCGGGAGCAGCAGTTCGAAGATCAGATAATAAAAATTTGTTTCATTTCTTCCAGGCAAAATTGGTTGGTCACTGTAACGTCTTTCAAGATATTTTACCCTTCCTCGTTCTCTCTATTGGTAACTTATTCTTGGCTTTTCATTGATAGCTGAATTTCATTCATTCGTGACACTCTGGTCTCTCCGGTTGTTCCTATTTGTATATTATCTCTTAACTGGACGGAGTTACGCAATAATAGACCAACCGACAATTTGAAAAAAAAAATGAGATATTTGCACAAATCTGTTGATGGCAGCCTAATTCAACTCAGAAAAAATCAAGAATGCGATATCTGAATTCTGCAGCTATTTATAAGCAAAAATTCGTTAATTTTCTAAAATTCATTTATTTATTCTGCTTTGAAGTATTAATTCAATTGCTGGTCTCTTATTAAAAATCGGTTAGCTTTTTTGGTATTATTTATGCAATTTTTGTAATAGTATGAATGTTATAATACTTCTTTCATAAAATGTTTTATAAAAAAACATTTATTTTATTGACCAATATCTCGAAACAGGTTTTTGGCGCTTGGTCTCTTATTGCGTAACTCCGTCCAATTCTACTGACAAGTGAGTAGACGCGGAATTTCATGTATTTGCATATTTCTACCAATTAATTATGTACTGAAAAGTAAATTATATGATTATCAATATGCACGTTCATTACATATTATGGTCTTATATTGCATACAACTGAATATGTTCTTATATGTTATGAATTCATGCGTTTAGTTTATCTGGATCAACGTGAATATTAAAAGCAATTGCACTGCTGCAAACAATCGGAGAAAGATACCTAGAGAAAAATAAATAAGTGTAGGTAGTGTTTGTGGACCTGGAAAAGGCTTTTGACCGAGTGGACTGGAGTAAACTTATAGGGATCCTGAAGACAATTGGCGTAAATTGAAAAGAGAGGAGGCTGTTCAGTAACCTTTATGTGAAACAACGAATCAAAGACAGGATAGAAGAAATTTCAAAGGGAAGTCTAATAGAGAGAAGAGTACTACACAGATGTGCTTCATCATCTATCCTTTTCAATGACTACTTGAAGGACTTAGTGAAGAACTTTTTCAGAACATGGGAAGAGTGATAGTCAGGTTGTGATAAAATTTGTGGTGGACAAAACAGATGTTTCAGAGAGTTTTTCTCGGACTACTCCAGTTACTCTGTAGTTCCACCAAAACTCTCCGCCTCCCTTTAATTTCATCTATCATCCGCAATAGTAAAAATAGACTGGGGTGAAGTATCTATGGGTTTCCGATGCTGATATAGGAAGATATTGAGACTCCGGGCTCCTGGGACTTATGAGACTACTCGTCCGCAAAATTGAACCTGGCTCTATCAGAGACTGAGGCAGAATGGTCCACCTCTCAGTGTCGGGTTCACGAAATCCACCTGTCGGACTTGGACAATAATCTTATATACAGGGTGAGTCAGGAGGAAAGATACATGGTGTGAGGGATGATAATACCGGTAATTCTGAACAAAAAAGTGTATATTAGCATGTACCCTATTCTTAACAGTATCTGACATACAGGTGTTTGAAAATCACGGGCGTCAGTCTCATGTTCTTCATCAGCACTCATATACGGACGTAACCAAAACGACATTAGGTTGTAGTACTGTCTTAACGGAGTACGGTACCTTGATTTCCTTCAAAACGTGCCACCAGAATACTTGGAGGTTATTTCCTTTGGGAACACGACCTCGTATGTACTTTCAACACGATGGAGCTCCTGTACATTTCGTACGGCCAGTGACACAGTACCTCAATGAAACATAACCTGGGCGTTGAATCGGTCGCGATGGAGTAATTTCTTGGCCACCGAGGTCACCCGAACTAATTACATTGGATTACTGTTTGTGGGGTTGGTTTAAGAGCGAAGTCTACAAGCGCAAAGTGAAAACAAGAGAGGAACTTCTCGCTCCCATTTTACATTGTTGTATTGAAGTAAAACAATGTCCGAATCAGTTCAGATCAACAACACAGTAGCTGCAAAGTGTATTGAAGTTGACGTGAATTTTTTGGACATGTTCTGTAAAGAAAAGTACACAATTAAACTTAACATAAGGTACGGTAACATTGTTTTAATTTACTATCACCTGCACTTTTCCAGTTCCTAATTGTTTCGATTAGTTTTTTTTTTTTCCGAAACCGTTAAGAACAGGACATATGTTCAAATAAACTTTTTCGTTCAGAATCACCAATATTATCACCCCTCAAACCATGTACCTTTCTTCCTGACTCACCCTGTATAAAGGTGCACAATGGGTCAAAGTGTGCCTCCCGGGTGTAGCCCTCGTAAAGCAAAGTTAAGCAAGAATATTTTACTTAACGACGTTTTCAACTACAGAAGTTATTCAGCTACACAATTTAACGTAGATGAGAAATGATAGACGAATTTTGCCTGGTTCTCTCTATCAGAGACGGTCTTCTTTTACGAGCCGAAAATCTACCACATGGGACCCACAGCTTTATTTTTCTCCCTTAGGAAGCTATGATATGGATTGTATTAAAATCCATTACTTTCGGCCGAGTTTGAATCCGCGAATCTAGGGGGTCCAACAGCTAGTAAGTTAGCCGCCACATAACCGAGGATATCTTGCCCAGGTTTCAAAGCCAGTCGTTAGTATACTGTCTGCAATTTAATAACACGTCAATAACTTTTTGCGTGTTACGTCATGTAATTGAGTTTATCTGCCTGATAACTCCCCTCGTCTGACTAATTAATTTTTCAATTTCCACATATCAGAATGTTTTTTTTTTTCACTATCCATTATCCAATCAAATTATTTAAAATATTTCAGAGATGATTACATTTCCAGAATATGAATCATCACGTCAGAAAAGTATGAAAACAAGTTGGCATATCTCACAGAAATTATTAAGAAGAATACTTGGACTCGTGTCAGCCAGGTTAGCTCTCTGGTAGCGCGTCTGCCTCCAGACTAGTCTGCTGGGTCCGATTCCCGGCAGGGTCAGAGGTTTCGTGTAAAATTTCTGCCTCGGGAATAGGAGATATGGCTGTACACAACTTGTGATCACTATGCCTGAGTTAAATCCCAAACCTCTCAGCTATCCATATGAAGAGAAGGCATATGTCACTGTTGATAGTTATTGGTCCGTCAGACAGGGATGTTAAGCCTGGCGGCCCCCTTGGTGCGATTCGGCAGGAATACCCTACGTGCCGACACCGGATTTCCCCTTCTCCCTTCCTCATCATCATCATCATCATCATCCTAACCTATTCCCTAGATTAAATGTACACGAATACTTATACATATAGATACACATCTTGCACTGCGTGACCCGCCCAAAATGGTGTGCAACTTGAAAATGGATCACAGTCCTGTCATCTATCCGCTATATGCGGAGATATGTAGGCACACGTATTTTTTGACTCGGTAATGAATTAATTATATGGAGAAAAAGATGCAACTTTGAAATAATTATATGTCAGATACATAAGGAACCACATATAAAAAGAATAATTTTAAGGTAATAAGGAATATTACATACACATATGTAAACATAGGTAATAAATAGTTAAAAAAACAGAAAACAAAACAAAGGAAAGGGCATGAAAAACTACAATATTACATTAATGTAACACCATGTGATTTATAACTTAAGAAGATTCACTCCTACTGCGTGTAGGGACTCCACATTTATTTTTATTAATTTTAACTTTGTACTTCATTCTTGTACTTACTTACTTCTTACTTACTCACTCACTTACTACTTATTTACTTACTTACTTACTTACTTACTTACGGTACGGCTTTTAAGGAACCCGGAGGTTCATTGCCGCCCTCATATAAGTCCGCCATCGATTCCTATCCTGTGCAAGATTAATCCAGTCTCTATCGTCATACTCCACTTCCCTCAAATCCATTTTAATATTATTCTCCCATCTACGTCTCGGTCTCCCCAAAGGTCTTTTCCCTCCGGCCTCCCAACTAACACTCTATATGCATTTCTGGATTCGCTCGTACGTGCTACATGCCCTGCCCATCTCAAACGTCTGGATTTAATCTTCCTAATTATGTCAGGTGAAGATTACAATGCGTGTAGTACTGCGTTGTGTAACTTTCTCCAGTCTCCTGTAGCTTCATTCCTTTTAATCCCAAACATTTTCCTAAAAACCTTATTCTCAAACATTCTTAATCTCTCTTCGTCTCTAAAAGTGAGAGTCTAAGTTCCACAACCATACAGAACAACCGGTAATATAATATAACTGTTTTATTAATTCTAACTTTCAGATTTTTTTACTGCTGACTAGATGATAAAAGCTTCTCAACCGAATAATAACAGGCATTTGTACTTTGTTGCATGCTTAAAATATCTTTGTTCGTTTTTGTGTGTGTGTGTTTATTTTTTTCAGAATCATACTTTAAATTATTCCTGAATTTATGTAATGCTGCCATTATTATTATTATTATTATTATTATTATTATTATTATTATTATTATTATTACGACTATTCCGCAAGTAGGCTATTACTAATATAATTAACAATTATTTTCAGTTAAGTGCATTTAACAAGATTTTGAGGAGCTAGCACTTGTTTCAAGCCTTTACGTGTGGTTTTACCACTGCACTAATCAAAGTGATGTTAAATAGTGTGTGTATGTGTGTGTGTCTGTAATCAATATCAAAGGAGTGCTTCAATTTCGCCCGTGTGTCCATGTCAGCGTTGTTCCCGCTGTCACTGCCATGCATGGTTTATGTACGACTGAATGATAATGAACGTACAACCCAACATTTCAGGTCCATTAGGATTACTAAATAGGTACTACTTTTTACACATTATAACTGCATTTGCATTTTAAAGCTTCATAAGGTAGTATTAAATTCCTACTGCGTTAAATGCAGTAGAGTGCTGCACTTTGAAAACAAAACGAAAGCATTAAAACAGCAAAAAAAAAAATGTTTAATGAATAGATTTATGCATATGCAGATAGGATACATGGGTGCAGTGGCGAAGTGGGCATGGTTGGGAAATTGGGTTGATTGATGGTTGGTTGATTGGTTGTTTGATTTGGTTGGCTGATCCTGAATGAATGGTCGAATGGATGGTTGTATTAACAGCTGATGGGTCAAGATGTTAATGGCTGAAGGAGTCAATGAATTTAGGCGTTGTTACATGGGGAGGATGAAGGATGGAAGGCTACGGAAATTATAGGTGAGTGTTTGGAAGAGTTGAAGGTTGAAGAGATTAATTTTCGAGTGGATAGATGCATGTATGAGTGAATTGGATGGATAATTGAATGGGTACATGGCTGCATTGAGATGAATAGACGGATACATGGATGAAATATTTAAACCGGATGGATGAAGAGGTAAATGGAAATAGTGATAGATGAATTATGAAGCAGCAGGCAGATAGAGAGAGATGTAGACATATTATAAGGACTGAAAGTAAATTGCGAGTAGAAGTATAAGTAGGTAGATAAATAGATGGATGAATTCATTGATTGACATATTGTTTGGTTGGTCGGTCGGTCGTCGGTTCGGTAAGTGATTTGTCTGTCTGTCTGTCTGTCTGTCTGTCTGTCTGTCTGTCTGTCTGTCTCTGCCCATTTTTATTTATTTGTCTGTTCTTTTCTTGGTTGTTTGATTGGTTAATTGGGGTTTTGGTTTCGGTTTTTGTTTTGGTTTGAGTTTAGATTTTAGTTTTGGTCTGAGTTTGGTTTTCGTTTGGATTTTGGTTTTGGTTCCTGTTTTGGTTTATGTTTTGGTTTTAATTTTAGTTTGGGTTTTGGTTTGGAGCTAAGTTTTAGCCTAGATCATATATACCCCAGATAGGTCGGCCTTATAGGCTTTGACGTTAACAACTTTTGTCAGGTTTACTACGCTGCCATCTAGTTGTTACATAAGGAGTCACGTCATAATTCCCATTTGAATTGCATTAGCGACTGTACTGCCATCTCGTGTTCGTTTACGGCGGACGAGTGGCGATCCTGGCAGTTGTTCTCTTCAAAGTGCAAACGATTTTAACATAGCGACGACCTATCTGTTACATATATGATCTAGGGTTCTAGTTTTGGTTGGGTTTGCGTTTGGTATTTGGGTTTGGGTTTTGGTTTGGATTTTGGTTTTAGTTTTTTATTTTGGTTCGGGTTTTGGTTTGAATTGTAGTTTGGCTTTGGTTTTAGTTTGGGGTTGGATTTTTGTTTCGGGTTTAAATTTGGGTTTGGGGTTGGATTTTGGTTTTGGTTTGGGTTTGAAATTGGGTTTGGTTAGGCGTTAGGGTTTGGATTTTCGTTTTGGTTTGAGTTTTGGTTTTGGTTTGGGTTTTTGATTTCGGGTTTCCGTATTTGGTTTTAGTTGAAGCTACCACTTGAATTACAGCGAAGGAAATGTCCGAGAAATAATTGATTAACATTATATAAATCATGTAATCGCTAAATTTATTTCGTGTCTTCAACATGCGAGAAACAACTAAATAGTAGGCCTAGTGGCGACATGGATTACACGTTGCTTGCGGCGCAACTGAATGGAACTGCATTATTGTCTGTTGGTCCATTTCTGCGGGGCAGATCGTATTAAAGTGGATGGAAGTGTGAAGCGTCGTGACAGCGCATTTTCTGCTTTCAGAGTTGAGTCTCTAATCAAACGAGTTGTGACAGTCCATTGCTGAAGTTACTTAGGACGTTGGGACACTAGTAATAATGGTACGGTAAAGCGTTAAAAAAATGGCGTTTATTTCTGTGCATTTCGTAACGGTCATGGTTAAAACAGTTCACAATCGACATGAAGGAACAAATAAGTGTTAAAAAAAAGAACACAAAAATTAGAAGCGAAAATTCCCCGATTCTGTTCCCTTATAAAAGTTGACAGTTTTCTTTCTTTCATAGGGCCTGTGTATATTTTCCATGTATTTGGCCTGCGTATATTGTAAAGATATAGATGTGCTTTTCGGGCGGAAGATGGGTTAACCCTAAGCATTTTAGCCCGTGATGGAATGAGTTGCGTGCCGTTCGTGCTTCACGGTTAAGCCACCTCCAAAATCGACGATATCATACGTTCCTGTCTAGTCATCAAATCCTTATATCAAACATATGGTGATGATCTGACGTATTTATTTATTTATTTATTTATTTATTTATTTATTTATTTATTTATTTATTTATTTATTTATTTATTTATTTATTTATTTATTTATTTATTTATTTATTTATTTATTTATTTATTTATTTATTTATTTATTCTGGTGTGTTAAGGCCATCAGGACTTCTCTTCCACAACACCAGGAATACAAATACAATAATAGAAATAAACAGAAAAAATACACTATATACAAAGTAAAGCTGCACAAGAAATAAAGAGACAGAGAAAAAAAACACTATAAACAAAGTAAAGTCACACAAAAATATACACAGGTTGCAGTCACACAAACTTTAAATGAGTGATTAAGTATCATAATTAATTGTATCCTAACTAATTAACTAACATAAACAAGAAACTTGCAATTTTAATATAGATTAAAAAAGAAAAAGAAAAAAAACACAAATCAATACTTCTAGTAATACCTAAAAAACATTAACTAAGACCAAATTTTCCAATATAATTTTGAATTGTGATAAAGTCCGGTAGTCCCTGACGTCATAAGGTAACGAATTCCAGAGGCGAGGTATTTCTGCAGTATACGAAGATGTGGGATAGAAATAAATGCTTGATGTCGGTTTCGAAGAGTTGTAAGAAATTGAAAGAGCGATAACAGATAATTCGGAGTAGAAGTATGCATGATTCTAAACAGAAGAGACAGTGAATGTATTGTTCTTCGTTCCTTCAGACGCACCCATGAAAGTAACTGGAGGGAAGATGTTATATGGTCAAATTTACGAGTATTGCAGATGAATCGTATGCACACATTATGAACACGTTGTAGTCTCTCAGCTAAGAGTGAACTTACATTAGTTAGCAAGGAATCGCAATAATCAAAATGGGGCATTACAAGCGTCTGAATAAGATTCTTTTTTAGACTAAGTGGTAAAAATTCTATCATATGAAACAAGGAGTGAAATTGAGAAAATATTTTTTTACAAATTTGTGTTACTTGAGTATTTCAATTTAGATCGCTATCCATAAAAATGCCAAGATTTTTAACTGTTTCACTGTATTTAACAATAATCCCATTATCTCACTAAACTGAATGAGACATCATATCCCCATCAGGGGCGAGATTCTGGAGGGCTCCAGTGGATAACGATTTAATTCTCGATAATTAAAGAACCACTGCAGGACATCTGTTTGTAAATAACAGAATAAATACTAACGGTTTTAGAGTGGGATATTAGAGAACTATTTTATATGAAAAAGGAGACATCTGTTTGTAATGAGTGGGTTGTTAGAGAATTATACGGAAAAAGGATGATGCGGGTAGTGTATGCCACCTTTCACAAGTCTAGTATCACGTCTTAGACATCGTAGAGGACTACAATTAGGGCCAGATTTATAATTATACCTAAGATCAATGTAATTAAACTTCAGTCCAACTGACCGAGATTTTTGGTTATGCGGTGAATATCTTTTAACTGTCCCGGAGAGTTGGAATTTCCCGGTCGCGGCCGCAGGGCGACTGTCTCCCGCCATGCATGCATCCGCTGTTCGCCTGGCAGACAAGCCATGTACAGTACAGTTCTTTGTACTTACTCAACTAATATTTTATGCTCAAAATGTCCCCTGTTGACTGCTACACATTGCTGACACCACCTTATAAAATTATTATTAACTTTGACAAGTTCAGCAGCACTGATTGACTCCATTTCAGCTCTTACAAGGTCCCTGAGCCAAATAACGCCATGTATACCTTTAACGCCACCCTATTAAAATTTGTTAACGACACAAGTTTTCGGTAGTGCACTACTGTAGCCTGCATTCGCTTGCAATCTAGTGATGAAATGAGTTACTACCTGTCCGCTGACATTTACGAGTGACATTATATTCCATCATTTTCCTGTTGAGTGTTGATAGTGAATGGCTGTTCTTATATCAAGGTAAGAGGCAATATTTTATTTTGTGTGTTGAGCAAATAATAACTATATTAAACTATACATTTTCGTGATCCTTAAACATTCTTCTATGTATAGAAAGTATTTGCTATTTATAAAATTTGAAAATGTTAGAGAAACAGGCATGTCATGTTATCAAGTACTGAGTAGCGCTTTAAATCCATGTGGCGTTAAAGGTCTACAGACAAAATTTTAGGTTATGTTAGTACTAAGGCTGACAGTACAGCATCAGTGTGAAAACATCAGGAAAATCACTAAGCTTTCAACTTACAAATGTTCAGAATGTGCAGTGATGATATTGGTTCAATTGCCTATCGAACTCTCATTTTTTTTTTACATAACTTAATTTTTTTGTTTTACTTATTGGAAAACATTCATATTAAAGTAAAGTAAATGCTTTTGTGTTTAATAACTTTCTACTATGTCACATTGTCTCTTTTTTTAAAGTAAGGAGTCACTGGAAAACATATTTTTCTAATCCATCTGATGCTTCAGTTTCAGATCAAGAATCTTTCATTAGTATTGAGTGATGTATCTTTTATTAACAGAAACTCACATTTAGTCGCTTAGTTCAATTTGTGTTGCTTAGGAAAAATAATCCATTAGCAATATAAGTGTATAGGTTACTAGAAAATAGGTGGCGTTAATTGGACAACCTGTTCCTAATAACGCCAGTTTACAAAGTTTTCCTATTTGAGTTCTAATTCTTGTTCGGTATATAATATATCCATTTTCATTATGCTATTTTGTAAAGATAAGATTACGGTTTCTATTTCATAATTTTCGTGTTTTACAGAACTTATTTCCAGAGCAAAAGTGACTGAAATGTTAAGGTGGCGTTATTTGGTACGTATACCTTACAGTCTTTTACGATTATTTATTGAACCTGTTTCTTTGAATTTTCTAGCTAGGTTTTTATTGTTTTTACATAAGGTACGGGTATGTTTGGAAATTTCTGTCGGAACTTGCCTCGCGTTTTTGCACAAGATTTTCTGTTTTTTATGTATTATAAATATACACTCGCTTACGTAATGAAATTAGCATTGGAACTGTAAACACTTCACACACTAATCACTAACTTCACACAAATAATTAAGTACACCTCAGAAACTAAAGAGTATTGGAGTATGCATCCACCCCGTAAGACACCCAGTCTAGCACTGAGTCTGCCAACCGGGAACTGCGCCATCAGCGTGTTAGTCACAAGGTCGCCTAGGAGCGGAAATCGGCAACTCTCCGGGACAGTTAAAAGATATTTCCTGTATAAATGCTAATATAATATCATTTTTTCTTCATCTTCATCGCCCTTAATTTTGAGAACAATGCTTTATAATGCAGTCTTATATATCTTGGATTGTAGGTTAAGTTATTTCCAGATTTCACGATTCTTCATGTTTTCATAACACTGCTGCAGACTCTTTCAATCTCGTGAAATTATATTTCGCAGTAATTTGTTTCCAACTCTTCTCCTTTTGTTTGGTACTTAATTTGTTTTTTTGTTTTTTGTTTTTTTTTTTTAATCTCTAAAAGTAATTTACATTTCACAATAATTTCAATCAATATCTCTCACCATTTTTTTTTCAATTTGCTGCACGCATTCTTTCCTTCTTGTGTTCCGCCATGATTATTTTTTGGTTGAGCGTGTTGCCATAGTAACGTAATGAATATTGAACAATGTGTTGAAAACTAACTCGCTATAAACACGATTTTCCCTCATGTTTCTCGCTGTTGTCACATTTGTTTCTGTAATCTTAGATCAGCACTACAAGTTTCACGTAATCTAATATCAATGTTACACAAAATAGAGATATATCTCAGTTCATTTCCTGATCGATCAAAAATTAACTGCAACCGGGCCTAAAGACTATAACATTAAAATCTTCCTGAATACATTTAGATTTAAAAAATATATTGTATTTCAATTCTTTTCGAAACACTCTAGCAATACAGGGTGGCCCAAAAGTCTAGCTAAATAAGCGAATTACGCATGTACGTCATTGGCTGGGTGAGAACTTCTGTCAATGGATTGGTCATAGGGGACACATGTAATGGGCTCCCCGATCCCTGGATTTGAATCCAACGGATTTTTCAGTGTTGTGTTACCTCAAAGCAAAAGTGTACATTGTACAGCATATATGTGGGCCGCGCTTTTTCGTCGGACTTGGTGATCCGCATCTTGCGAGACTGGGTGAACGCCTGCAGTTGTGTTTTGACACTGGTGCCCATCACATAGAACAAAAATATTTTAATCCAGCCTATGGTGCGGTACTTTTGAGCTACTCTGTAGAATTATTAAATCTATCTCATTTATTTAATGTTTATTTACTTATTAACGTGTTCACAGTCCCGCTCAGTAGCATTTTGGCTTAAGGCATCTTGCCTGGATTCCATTACGGAATGAGCGCTGTTCGAGTCCTTATGGGGAAGAAAATTTGTCATGAAATTTAGGCCAGTGTATGGGACCGGTGCTCACCCAGAACCGTGATGAATTTGGGGAGCTACGCTAGGTAGCGAAACAATGTTTTCTAAACCAGCTCTAACGACTGGGGAGAACATCGTACAGATTACACGTTACTCCCGCACTGGTTGGATGATCGTTCACCTCTGCTGGGGTATGTGAACCTGGGGCAAGCAATCGGCTGGTCGACCTTGGCCCTCTACGGGCTGTCGTGCCCAGGTGTTGGTATTGTATTTGTATGTATAATTATTGTATATTATTTTCCTATGTATTTGGTCCTAAAGACCCTGGACTTACGTCCATAATTCCACAGTTCTCTTCACTCTCTAGAATATGTGTAATCTTCCCTAATTTCCAATTCATTATTATCCCACTAACAGACCAACGCTGAACAAACTCCTTAGCTCAGTAGTCGTCAGCACTCGCTGAAATGGGTAAAGTGCAAGGAATGCAACGAAATATGCTCCGTCGTGCATACCCGTCAGCAGTCACGTATGCACGCTAGTGCAATGTCATATCCGCGTGTAAAAGACGCTAGCCCGAGAGTGCACTGTGCTGGTGACCGCTGCGTGTAACTGAAAGTTTCTTTAATTAAAAAATATAATATATAATGTTACAAAATTAAATTAAATTTAGTTGTCAAAAAGTAATTGGTCTTCTGTCTTGACTCCGTAGATAGCGCATGCACTTCCCATCCAAGCGATCTTTTGTTCGATTCCCATAGTGTGCAGTGAAAGAGATTTATTTTCCTTTCATGGAACTGGATGTTTGCCCCTTGTAATGTTTAGTCTGATGTCTCAGCAAGACACTGTACCGTGCTGACAACATGATCAGGGAGGTCCGCAATTTGTGCCTATTAAGTTTTGACCCACTGATCCTAAACTGATCCCTACACCACACTGGACTTTAAGTCGGTATTAAAGAAGGAGGTAGATACAAATAAAGAGACAGAAAAAAGAAAAAGAAAGGAGAGGAAGAGAAAGAAAGAAAGAAAGAAAGAGAAAGGAGAGAGAAGGAAAGAGAAAGAAAGAAAAAGAAAATGGAAAAAGTAATAAATAAGAGAAAAAAGACAAAGGAAGGGAGGGAAAGAGAGAAAAATAGAAAAGAGAAAGAAATAGAGAGAAAGAAAAAAAGAAAGAAAGAGCAAGAGATAGAAAGTAAGAGAGGGAAAGAGAAAGAAAGAAAAAGATAGAGAAAGAAAGAGGTAGGGAAAAAAGAAAGAACGGGAAAGATAAAAAGGAAGAATAAAGAGATAAAGGTAGAAAGAAAGGGGAAAGAAGGAAGAAAGAGAGAGAGAGAGAAGAAGAGAAAAAGAAAGAAAGAGGAATAAAGAGATGGAAAGAGAGAGAAAAATGAGAGGGAAAGAGAAAAAGAAAGAAAGAGAGGTAAACAGAAAATTAGAAAGGAAAAAGAGGAAAAGAAAGAGAGGGAAAGAGAAAAAGAAAGAGAGAGAAACAGAAAATTAGAAGGAAGAAAGAGAAAAAGAAATAGAGAGGAACAGGAAAAAGAGAAAGAGAGAGGAAAAAAGAAAGAGGAAAAGATAGGAAAAAAGGAGAGGGAAGGAGGAAAAGAAAGAGAGAGAAGGAGAATAACAAAGAAAGAAAGAAAGATAAAGAAAAGAGGGAAAGAAAAATCAAAGAAACAAAGACATAGACGAAAAGATAGTGGGAAAGAAAGAAAGGGAGGGAGGGAAAGAGAAAAGAAAAAGAAAAGAGAGAGAAAGAAAGAAAGATAAAGAAAAAGAGGGAAAGAAAAAGCAAAGAAAGAAAGACATAGAGGAAGAGATAGTGGAAAAGAAAGAAAGAGAGGGAGGGAAAGAGAAAAAGAAAAAGGAAATAGAAAGAAAGAAAGAAAAAGCAAGAGAGTCAAAGCAAAAGTAAAGAAGAAAAAGAGAAAGACAAAAATAAAAAAGAGAAAGGAAGAGAAGAAAAAGAGAGAGGAAGAAAAATAAAATAAAAAGAGGAAGAAAAAGAGGGAAATGGAAAGAAAGGAAAAAAGAGAAATAAAGAAAGAAAGAAAGAAAGACAGGAAAAGAAAGAAAAAAGAGAGAGGATGAGAGGGAAACAAAGAAAGGGAAAAGGAAAAAAATAAGAAAGAGAAGTAAAGAGAAAGAGGAAAGAAAAAATAACGAGAAAAAAAGAAAGAAAAAGACAAAGACAGGTGAAGAGAAAAAGAAGGAAAAAAGAGAAAGAATTAGAGGGAAAAGAAAGAAGAAAGGGAAGGAAAGAGAAAAAGGAAAGAAGAAAAGAAATAAATAGAAGGAAAATAAAAAAGATAAAGATTGAAAGATAAAGAGAAAAAGAAAGAAACAGAGAAAGAAAAATAAAAAGGAGAAAAGAAGAAGAGAGGAAAGAGAAAAATAAAGAAGATAAAAAAGAAGAAAGAAAGAATAAAATAAGAACTGAAGAAAGGAAGAAAAACAAAATAGGGAGAAAGAAAGAAAGAAAGAAAGACAACTGTGTACTTGAAGTAAATATGTATGTGTAATAGGACAGAAAATTCATATTAAGAAACAATTTAGTAAAAAATTGTAGTTTTGAATATTCTTTTTAAGAAGGCATGCGAAACTTACGACCACCCGTTCACTTTGAAGTCTGAAAATGAATGCCCTGTAATGCATCAATGCAGAAAGACAAACTCTCCAATCTTTAAACATGAGATGTTATTTACTTTCATAATGTAACCAAGTTCCGAGCACATTAATACAAAACTTTAACTGATTTTTAGTGCATGAACTTACGTATTTCCCAAGCCGATAAAATGAATTTTAAAATTTTGTAAGTTTCGTTCCTATGGGAACAAAAGAGCGAATTGAATGGGTGGGAAATTTAATTCCATTCCACCTAAGAGAGTAAGGGGGGTGACACAACTTTGAAGCACCACTTCCAGGTAACAAAGTTAAATTAAATTTCAGCACTCCAGTGAAAAGTATTTCAGTAAAATCTTTTTCCACATTGATTTTTCCCCCCTCTTTCATATAATATAAGGAAGTAAAAGGAACGTTAAGTCGAACTCTATTTCCGCGCTTTAAAAGACTTTGTGCAGTTTATTGCGGCGCGCAAAATCGATATGGTATAAATAAATAATTCTAGAGCCTTGTGTGTATTTCTGAATTTTAGAAAACTGTATCCAACACACTTGACGCTCTCGTGCTGTGTTCGTAGAATGCGACATGGAGTTACATTGTGCCAACGCAGAGCAGATATGTGGTGGCAGGATTGCACTATTCTCTCCTCTTTCTATTGATCTGAAATTCGGAACAAACACTGTTATATGTCACGACTCTCACCATATAAAATATGTTTTCGCTGTATGAAAGTCAATGAACTGAATAATACCGTATCACAAAGGGCTATATCAAAATATAGCCGTAGGAGTTCCCAAGCTTTTTAACACCATCTGATTCCATTTATCTCAGTTATAATGTTAAAATACATTTCTATAATACATTTTACGAATTAAATGATATATTAAATTAATATGCATAATGTTATGTATATAATGTAATGCAACATGTATAATGTAATATAGGCCTGCAAAGGTTATTCGAAAATTAGTGGCAACACTACCAATATCCATTCAGCTCCCCTAGTGGTGAGCAAAGTAAGCTGATAGTATGAGATGGACTGTTGCTTGATATGTGTTATCTGTAAGGTATAAGGTAATAGGCTAATCTCATTTGTACCGTATACGTAGTGTTTGTAACAATAAGACTGTTATCTGAAATGGCCTAAGGCCAGAAAAATATTAACAAGAATATGACCCCCTCAAAGTTATATTTGTTGTTTTATTTTATTTTAAATCCACCACTAACAGAAGCAAGCTTCCAATTATAGGTGGCTTACATTTATATATACGAGGCGCATCCAGAAAGTAAGTTTCCCGATTTTTTCCCCTTGAAAGTAAACGTAATTAGCCGTGTCAATTACGCATGCGTAACAGATCTATGACGTATCAATCATATGCCAGCCGGACAGGTCCCGCCTGGTGCCAGTAGCGTGGCAGCAGTGTTCCGAAATGGAAGCTCTTATTCCTTCTCCCGCCGCCTGCGAGGTTCGGTCGGTGATAAAGTTCTTTAATGCAGAAAGCATTGCGCCAATTGAAATTCATCGGCAGCTCTGTCAGGTCTATGGGCCGAACATCATAAGTAAGCAGATGGTGCGTCGCTGGTGTAGGCAGTTTTCCGAAGGTCGTCAAAGTGTCCATGATGAAGAGCGCAGTGGGCGACCGTCCCTCATCAATGACGATCGTGTTGAGCTGATGCGGCAGTGCATCATGGAGAACCGTCGCTTCACGATTACGGAGCTGAGCAGCCATTTTCCCCAGATATCGCGATCCTTGTTGCATGATATTGTCACTAAGCACCTACTGTTCAAAAAAGTGTGTGCCAGGTGGGTGCCGAAAAACCTGACATCCGAACACAAACTGCAACGTTTAGGAGCAGGACTGACATTTCTGCAACGGTATCACGATGATGGCAACGAGTTCCTCGACAGGATCGTCACGGGCGATGAGACTTGGATTTCGCACTTCACCCCGGAAACCAAGCAGCAGTCAATGCATTGGCGGCATAGTGGATCTCCGGTCAGGACGAAATTCAAACAGACGCTGTCGGTACGGAAAGTGATGTTCTGGGACAGGGAGGACATTCTGCTCATTGACTTCCTTCCAAGAGGTGAAACAGTGAACGCTGACCGTTGCTGTGAAACACTGCGAAAATTGCGACGTGCCATTTAAAACAAGAGGCGTGGAATGCTTACTGCAGGTGTTGTGCTCCTCCATGATAATGCTCGTCCACATACGGCTCGGTGCACAGCAGCTGTTTTGACGGAATTTGGCTGGGAGTTGTTTGATCATCCACCCTACAGTCCTGATCTTGCTCCCAGCGATTTTTACGTTTTCTTGCACCTAAAGAAATTCCTGTCCTCCGGTGAGCGTTTTGGCAACGACGAAGAGGTGAAGACGTCTGTCACACGCTGGTTCCATTCACAGGCGGCAGAGTTCTACGACAGAGGGATACAAAAGTTGATCCGACGATACGACAAGTGTCTCAATTCTGATGGTGGCTATGTTGAAAAATAGCTGAAACATTGCTGTACCTGTTGCCAATACATGTTTTCCTGAAAGTGTGTGTTCTTTTTTTTAATAGGGAAACTTACTTTCTGGATGCGCCTCGTGTATATGTATGTATGTATATATATATATGTATATATATATATATATAATCACTTCTTCTGTCCCAATTGAAATGCTTGTGGATGTTGCATATTACAGTCACTTTTGGAATACCATTTACTTCCACCAATGCGTCGGAAGCGCCAAAATTTCTAGAATGTTTGTAAACACACGTGAAGAATTAATTGTAAGCATTATGGATCCCGCAGTAATCATAAGTAGAGCTAGGAAGTTGGTACCAAAACTGTTAAGTTGTGTGAGTTTGGACTATATCTCTACCGAATGAAAAGTAACAGCGCATCTCTCAATATCAGTGAACCAGAACAACAAACATGTACAGCCCGTGTGATAATCAAACATGTGCATTTTGTCTGCAGCCCTCAATCAGAGACAGGGTTTTTTACGTGCCGTAAATCTACGACACGGAAGACACAGATTTACTTTCTCCCGGAGGAAAGTATGCTATTTATTTTGTGCCACTTCAAATCCATCGCCATCGGCCGGTTTAAACCCGAGAATCTCGAACTTTGCGGCCACCGAGGATGACTAATATGAGAGTAAGTTGAGCGATATTTTAAAATTAAGGGAAATGGGAACTCCATAGAAAATTCTCATCCTCAAATAAACAGAATTATTACTGCAGTCAACCCCGGCAATCTGTGGCGCTAACTTATATGGGCCCGTGGGGCTCGAGTCCATCCAATATTTTGTCGTATTATTATTATTATTATTATTTTTTATTATTATTATTATTATTATTATTATTATTATTATTATTATTATTTATGAGATTTATTTTAACTTATAACTCGTGTTTGAGCCCACCCAATGTTTTTCAAAAGTTGGCGTCACTGCCGGGGATCGAATGTATTTCGCGGAATTGTAAGCCCGTCTTCTGACAATAAGCTATCGGAGAGACAAGGATTTCATTTTAACTCATCCAGTGTGTCATCATTTATCTTAGAGTAATGTGAATTCAGTCGTTCTTCGGAGAAATCTCATTTCTGCATAGCCTGTATCAATCGATCTCTGTCTCCTTTCTGAGAATTCATTATGGTAGACTACAAAAAAAAAAAAGCAGGAAGTAAAAGAGATATGAGTCTCAATATTATGAGCTTCACAGTAATCATAGAAGAGTTTCTGCTTTCATATAAGTACTGAAAACCCTATCATCATTCGGTAAAGAGGGGCTGACTATATCCAAAAATTACAATGCGAAGTTAAAATCATCCAGATTAAAACGAATCAAAGAACCTTTTATGTCATGTAGCTATTCGGCTGCAATGTCGAAGTCTTCCATGTTATCGGAGTCTTTTAAACTAACGTGCAAAAGAAAGCAAAACCTTTTTGTTTGAAATACTTCAAAGAATAACCCTCTGAAATTAGTGGAATTATTTACGGTTTACTCTGTATATGTTACTATTATTTCGGAATTGTTATTTGGAACGTAGCATTTTCAGGGAACATAAACAACTGGAACTGTTCCGAGAAAATACCAACTTTACCCAACTCTATGAAGCACAAGAAGACAAGAGGACACCAGCTCATTAGCGATAAGCTCCTCAGGTTCCGCCAGAGTTCTTGCGCACACCAAAGGTTTCTTTCGCTACGGGGTTTATCTTGTATTTCAACGGTCGATAAGTCAAGCAGGAGACTATGTTAATCAACATGATGTCACAACAAAATCATCGTCTGTTAATGAAAATTTCACCGGATATTTGTATCGGTATAATTTGGTAATACGCTCTGTATAATGTAATTTTCATTTTAAGTAATAGGCCTACTCAGCTGTAGACATAGTCCAGGTAGTAGCGAATTCAACTCTTAGTCGGATAATGTGCTCGAGCGTGGTTTCGAATGTTAGGCAATCCTGTGCCTAGTCTCACCATCTTGCGATCGGACATGGGTTCGATTCCCGCTTGGACTGATTAGGCCTACCAAGTTGGACTGATTACTAAGTTGGTCTTTTTCCGAGATTATCCTCGACCGTAAGGTGGATATCAGGTAATCTATGGCGAATTCTCAGCCTCATCTTGCCAAATACCATCTCGCTATCACCAATCTCACCGACGCTAAATAACCCAGTACCGGTAGTTGGTACAGCATCGTTAAATAACCAAGTAAAGAAATTATTTTAGTGATTAAATTAATAAAATTTATGTTCAGAAAATTTTGCAACATTGTATGTATTTATTTACACTGCAAGTGGGCAAGCACCCGGTGGCAGTGGTATACACAATATAAGCAATACACAATAAAATTACAATACACAATACAATTATGCAATACACAATATAATTATATACACAATACAATAAGAATACACAGTACAATTTTACACAATAATTACAATTAATAATAATGCATAAAATAACCTAATTAATAAGTGAACCTAATTTTACATTACAACCTACATATGTATACGCCCTACATAAGTTTCACATTGGTACTGATAATCTTTCACTTTACTCTCATCTCACTCACTGTAGTGGCACTATGACACATTACAATGACACTATATGACATATTTCACTGACACTATAGAACACATTTCATTGACACTATAAATTATCATGAACGGGACTATTCACTGCACTGTAAAACCATAACTTCACTGACTCACCACACTTCAGTGATACAACAGTTCAAATAAGACAAATAATTACACCCTTATGCATGCTTATAAACAGAACTACATTTAAACTAAACATTTCTGGTCTAAGACCCTCTTACACGCTATTTTTAAAATAATTTACAATTCAAACCAAGGGAGTAACTCGTCAGGCTAAATAAATACACGTCACCTTAAAAATTAAATGTTACCTTAATTTTAATTTACACTTTGTACACAACTTTTTAAGTTATCCTTGAATCTACTTAAGGAAGGACAGCCCTCAAAGACCGCTGCAGGTAGTTCATTCCAATCATTTATAGTTCTATTTAAAAATGAGAATTTACCTACATCCGTTTACTGTTTCCTACATTTGATTTTAAAATCATGACCGTTCCTACCATAGTACTTTGGCTTCTCTAACCGAGCCGTTATGCCTACCTATGCTTCCTGACCTAGATGTGCTCTATACAATTATGTTATAACATGCTGTGTTAAAGAATGTGTTTCATAATTATAGGTACAAACTGCAAGGCTGAATAGGGGACATTGGATCAAAGTAAAAACTCCTAATAAACATAGATCTCAAACCCATTTGTTTCCGAAATATATTGGGTTTTATTATGTCTCGTCACTACAGATGCTCAGGGGTACCATAACATCCTATATGCACTGGAGAAAGAGAACGTTATAACATGTGTTCAATATCTCCACTGTTCGTAATAAGGGAGATATCAGCACGTTTCCGCATCGACAATCGGCAACGTTCGAATATTCCTGGCGTTTCTTTTTTTTTATTGGGTTATTTTACGACGCTGTATCAACATCTAGGTTATTTAGCGTCTGAATGATATGAAGGTGATAATGCCGGTGAAATGAGTCCGGGGTCCAGCACCGAAAGTTACCCAGCATTTGCTCGTATTGGGTTGAGGGAAAATCCCGGAAAAAACCTCAACCAGATAACTTGCCCCGACCGGGAATCGAACCCGGGCCACCTGGTTTCGCGGCCAGACGTGCTGACCGTTACTCCACAGTCTGGCGTTTCTCTAATGCGCTGACAATCATTGGCAATGCATCCCCGGAGTCCATTAACATTATCAACAGCGCTGAAATACATGAAACATTTCAAATATCCTCAAACAAAAAAAATCCAGGGGATTGAAGTCGGGGGACCTAGGAGACCGTGATATTGGTAAGCCATGGACCATACACCTGTTCTGGAAGCTTGTGCGTAAGAACCCTTCAACGTTTAAAACAAAGCTCTGTCATATATTTACCGCGGCTGTCATCTTTCCCAAAGAGGCGCATTATCCAAATGTATCGTAGCTCATGTTGGCAAAAATTGAGTTACTCACGACCACTATGCCTAAAAATGTTAGATTGCAAATGTACGAGGTGTATTCCGTTGGTGGCAATGTGATGATATATCTCGGAAAAGGTTGGTTTCTTGACATAGTTTGTTAGGACTTTTTTACTGTTTCATTGTCCTCTAATCATCCCTGCAGTTCGTACCTATAATTATGAAACGGCCTGTATAGGATTGTATTTAAACAAGAAGCATAGGAAATTGAAATCGAACACCTAGAAACCCTAGAAAACTCTGGCACTACATATTCACATATGGTCACCCTACTGTATTACCGGAGTAACGAAACTCCGCCTTTCAGACGCTCCAATTACAGACGTGGATTACACATAAGCAGGACCAGTTATTTATGGAGATCGCGAAAATCACTACATAATAGATATACAATAGATTTTTACTAATCTTTACGAATTAAGTGATTCTGATTAATAATATACGGATAAAAAAATCGTGACAAATTGCGAAATAGAGTTCTAATAGCGAAAAATAGCACATTCGCGAATCATTACTAAGTTATTTCGTCGTTTGATAGCGAATTTTATACTCTGAGTTTTTCGAGGTTTTTCACTTGAATTTGTCATATATCCAAGTAGGCTACATTACATGATATTCCAGGTGTTCTGATTACATTAGTGAACTCAAAAGACGGAGAATTTAACATTTCGCTAAAAATTTGAAAGTGTTAATTTGAGGGCTGCATGCTTTTTTTTTTTTTGTTTTGTTTTTAATGAATGTGTGTTAAATACAGTCCCAATACAACAAATATTGTCTATTGGCCATATCGCACTTTTACCAGAATCCAACGAACATTTGATGTTAATTATTTGGAAAGTAATATTCATACTAAGTTAATACTCCAATTCCAAAATAATTGTATTTTCCAAAATTCCCATTAATCTCCGCCAAGAGTACAAATCAATCTCCAACAATCTCCGCCGACACCAGTATTAAAAAACATAAATGGTTAAAATTAATCTCCATAAATACCTGCCCGTGCACATAAGCAACTGCCAGAAGAGAAGATCAGAAATGTCTAAAGTCGAAAGACAACCTGGTGACATTGGAGAAAAACAAACACGATGGAAGTTTCAATATAGACTACAGTAGGATTTTGTAACGGAACAACTAACTTAAGCTGTTCATCATAAAATGTCCGTGTAGAGATGATATATTCCATATATTTTTGTTAGAATGCTTTCTCAACTTACTGTGTACAGAATAAAATTTAAACATGAAAATACATAAAGCTTTAGTTCATAACTTCATTAAAGAAAACAGTAAATTACACACATTTCAAGCCTGTACTCGCATAACAGCAGATTTTGGACATAATCTATTTATCTTTATTCTGTTTCTGTATACATTTCAACGGTTCAACAGATTTGATTCATATTTAGTATTTGTAAGTATTGTTCTTTTGTTTATCATTGTTTCCAGTGAGAGGATTAGAGACTATTGTCTCACTTTTATCTCCTGCGTTTCCAGTATTCAGATCACAATCGTATTCTGCAAACAGATATTTAGTTTACAGATGTTTTATTGCGTACACATTGTAATTGTATACAACTACTGTCAATGTTTTTTCTCCCTCCTGTAACAGAACCTTCCGTTATTCTGCACAAAATCCTTGACTAATGAGCTTGTACAAACCGAAATGTGAAACCCTGCAGTTTTTTACTCTCATTCCTCTTGCCTTCCTACGACCACAGTCAGGTAGTTCCACAAAGCGTTACATGGGAAGATGCAAAGCTAAAAAAAAATCGCTCGTATTCCTGTCAAAATGAGGACAATTACCAGCGCTACTTTGAGCTGAAAAAAAAAAAAAAAAAAAAAAACATTGCCGTATTTTATACGTCACCGTGTTCAAAACAACATTCAGAGGCACCTCAGACAAATGCGGTGTGTAGTATTGTTGAAAGTATGTATTACATAACAACGACTCCGAGTCGATTTTTCGCTCTGGAGATCCGCATTCTAGTTCCAGCTAACCTAAGTGGATTTTATAATGTATGATTTCCTTGGAATATGAAATATTAATTTCGTATGTGATTATCCCACCATCTTTTATAATTCATAACTACTCTTATAGTTTGTGTTCTACTCAAGGACAAGTAATGCACCATAACATGAGGAGCTTGGTATCAAAGTTGGACGACTCCACTTTTGCTTTTTTTTTTTTATAGGAGAGGCGAAAAACTAGATCCTTGGAAACCAATGTCACCGTTATACGTACATTTTTTTTAACATTCTCATGGGTCATAAAAACATTTCTTCAGTCTCAAAATGTGATTAAAATTAATATTCAAGTCGAAATTTAAGTTTGAAAAGTGGAATTTACTAAAGATTATTATTTTTTTCGTCCTACAGAATATGTCTGTTATGGTAACAATTAATATTATATAATAATCCGTGGTGCTACAGACCGACCAGCCGGCTGCTGGCCTCACGCCCATATGCCGAAGCAGAGGTGGACGATCATCCAACCAGAATGGAGGTATCGTGTGGTTAGCACGATGATCCCCCCAGCCATTATAGCTGGCATTCGCAACCGGATTTCGCTACCTATCGTAGCTCCCCAAGTGCATCACGATGCTGGGTGGGCACCGGTCCCATACACTGGCCGATATTTCATCAGAAAATTTCTTCTCCTACGAGGACTCGAACCAGCGCGCATTCCGTAACGCGAGTCCTAGGCAGGATGCCTTAGGCCGCGACGCACGGCGCGGGACAACAATTAAGGTTGATTCACAATAAACCGGGAACAAAAGCGACAAGAGAACGAGAACGGAAATAGTAAAATAAATGCATTTGAATGTGAGCGTTCACAATTAACTATTGTGAATGCTCACATTTAAATACATTCATTTTAACATTATTTCCGTTCTCGTTTTTGTTGTCATTTCCGTTTCCCGTTTATTGTGAAGAAAAAATTCGCTCCGGCGCCGGAGATCGAACCCGGGTCCTTTGTTCTACGTACCAAGCGCTTTCACCATTGAGCTACGCCGAAGTCCAATCCACAGCACCGGTTCGAACTCCCCTCCTTCAGTGTTTTTCCCTTTGTGACCTAACTCCAAGTTGGGCATGTATGTTGACATTTTATTAAGTCAAATGCCAATATACAAGTAGCGCACTCAGTTGAGTAACTTGATGGCCGGGATTCCACAGTAATGTGCACAGTAATCTGTACAGAAATATGCACTGTTGCTAGAAGATTTTACTAAAGATTATTGAATGTTTCTGTTATGGTAACAATTAATATTAGAGGATAATTATATTCGCTCCGGCACCGGGGATCGAACCCGGGTCCTTTGTTCTACGTACGAAGCGCTCTCACCATTGAGCTACGCCAAAGTCCAATCCACAGCACCGGATCGAACTCCCCTCCTTCAGTGTTTTCCCCTTTGTGGCCTAACTCCATGTTGGGCATGTATGTTGACATTTTATTAAGTCAAATGCCATTATACAAGGAGCGCACTCAGTTGAGTGATTTGATAGCCGGGATTCTTCTAGCAACATTGCATATTTCTGTACAGAATACTGTGCACATTACTGTGGAATCCCGGCCATCAAGTCACTCAACTGAATGTGCACCTTGTATAATGGCAGTTGACTTAATAAAATTCAACATACATGCCCAACTTGGAGTTAGGCCAAAAGGGAAAAACACTGAAGGAGGGAAGTTCGATCCGGTGCCGAGGATTGGACTTCGGCGTAGCTCAATGGTGAGAGCGCTTGGTACGTAGAACCAAGGATCCGAGTTCGATCCCCGGCGCCGGAGCGAATTTTTCTCCTCTAATATTAATTAAAAAGTGGAGTTGTCCATCTCTGAAACTAAGTCCTGGAGTTGCCTGTTTTTGAAACCAAATGAAGCCATATTTAAAGTGGAGTGGTCTGTTTCTGAAACCAAACGAGACCATATTTAAAGTGAAATTGTCTACTTTTGAATCTAAGTCTCTTCTAACTCGGTTTCAAAGCAAATTTACGTAAAACAGTACTTACTCATCCACAAACTGATTATATAAACAATCAGCCATGTTGGATTCACGATGCGTGATGGAAAAAGGTGGTACGAATGTTGGCTTCTCATTGGTTACTGAAGGAATTGTCTTAATTTAAAACCAAGCCACAGTGGAGTTGTCTACATTTTGATTCTAAAGCGCACAATTAAGTGCTATTTTCACTCTGTTTTGTTCGTTTTTTAACCTAAAGAGTTCCAGAATCGCATTCAGCATACAAAATTCTATGAGAAACAATCGATATCTCGAAATCGCAAAAAAATGGAGTTGTCTAACTTTGATACTATACTCCTCAAATGTAATCAATATGACGAAGATGCAGCAGAGCTAATTGTCGTAAAGCCCCTGTACTTGAGCCCGAATCTGGGCACTTAGACTTAGCACAAGGTACAAATTTTCAAATGCTAGAGCAGTGATGACCATCTCAGCTGCTCTTACGAAGCAGTGTGTGCACTCACGATTAAAACTGAGCAGCCTTAGCATTGCAAGCAAGCCATGTGTAGAAATCTATACATTATTAGAATACTATTCAAATTGTAGGAGAATAATTGCGATATTCGCCAATAACGTTTCAGAAGCACCTTAAAATCAACCAATCACAGTTGTGTTTCTTGGTAAAACGCTTTGTACTTCAGTGTCAATTACAGAAAATCAAGAAATGCCAACAAAATTTAACTTTGAAAATTGCGTTTTCAGTAACTGTAACTTCAAGTAATAAATGTCTGTAAAAACCTTTCGTGTTTTTATTCTTTTACTGTAACAGTTCGTCAGTTTCTGTCAGACGCGTTTCCAATTCACTGTGGAGTAAAGCAAGGAGATGCACTATCACCTTTACTTTTTAACTTTGCTCTAGATTATGCCATTAGGAAAGTCCAGGATAACAGAGAGGGTTTGGAATTGAACGGGTTACATCAGCTGCTTGTCTATGCGGATGACGTGAATATGTTAGGAGAAAATTCACAAACGATTAGGGAAAATACGGAAATTTTATTTGAAGCAAGTAAAGAAATAGGTTTGGAAGAAATCCCGAAAAGACAAAGTATAGGATTATGTCTCGTGACGAGAATATTGTACGAAATGAAAATATATAAAAATTAGAAATTTATCTAATTTCAAGAGAAAAATTGTTGCGGGGCCAGATATCGACCCCGGGACCTCTGGTTGAACGTACCAGCGCTCTGAAAACTGAGGTACCCGGGAACTCCACCCGACACAGTCTCAACTTTTTTTAGACATTTTTTAAATATTTTTAAACATTTATATAATGTATTAAATTACTCTTTTCCAAATTATTTTTTCAAATTTTTTTTAATTATTTTTTTTTTTGCAAATTATTTTGAAAATTTTTTGTTCAATTTTTTTACGTTTTTTTTCAAAATGTATTTATTTATTTATAGAGGTAAAAGAGGTCAAATAAAGGTCAAATAGCGCAAATATGTCAAACAGAGGTCAAATAGGTCAAATAGAAATCAAAATGAAGGTTAGATAGGTCAAGAAGAGTTCAAATAGGTCAAGTCAAGGTCAACTAGGTTAAATAAAGGTCAAACAGGTCAAATAGGTGAAATAGAGGTCAAATAGGTCCAATAGAGGTCAAATAGGTCCAATAGAGGTCAAATAAGTCCAATAGAGGTCGAATATTTCAAATAGAAGTCAATGGCTCAAATAGAGGTCAAATAAGTCAAATAGAAGTCAATTACGTCATATGGCGGTCAAATAGGTCAAATAGATCAAGTAGAGATCAAATAGAAGTCAAGTAGAGGTCAAACGGGTCAAGTAGAGGTCAAACGGGTCAAGTAAAGGTCAAACGGGTCAAGTGAAGGTCAAACGGGTCAAGTAGAGGTCAAACATGTCAAGTATAGGTCAAAGAGGTCAAATAGGTCAAATAGATGAAGTAGAGGTCAAAAAGGTGAAATAGAGGTCAAATAGAGGTGAAATAGGTCAAATAGAGGTCAAATAGGTCGAATAGAAGTCAATTAGGTCATATGGAGATCAAATAGGTCAAATAGTGATGAAATCGGTCAAATAAACCAAGTAGAGAACAAATAGGTCAAATAGAAGTGAAAAAGGTCAATTAGAGGTCAAACAGGTCAAGTATAGGTTTAATATCAAATAGAGGTCAAATAAAGGTCAAATAGGTCAAATATGTAAAATAGAGGTCAAATAGATGAAGTAGAGGTAAAAAAGGTGAAATAGAGGCCAATAGAGATCAAATAGGTCAAATAGAGGTGAAATAGGTCAGAGGTCCAATAGGTCAAATAGAAGACAATTAGGTCATATGGAGATCAAATAGGTCAAATAGAGGTGAAATCGGTCAAATAGACCAAGTAGAGAACAAATAGAGGTCAAGTAGAGATGAACAGGTCAAGTAGAGGTCAAACAGGTCAAGTATAGGTCAAATATAGGTAAAATGTCAAATAGAGGTCAAATAAGGGTTAAAAGGTCAAATAGAGGTCAAATAGGTCAAATATAGGTCAAATTGGTCAAATAGAGATCAAATAGGACAATAGAGGTCAAATAGGTAAAATAGTGGTCGCATAGGTAAAATACAGGTCAAATAGATTAAGTAGAGGACAAAAAGGTGAAATAGAGGTCAAATAGATGAAAAATAATGCAAATAGGTCGAATAGAGGTCAAATATGTCAAATAGATAAAATAGAGGTCAAATAGACGGCAAATAGAGGTCAAATAGGTCAAATGGAGATGAAATAGGTCAAGTAGAGGTCAAATAGGTCATGTAGAGGTCAAACAGGTCAAGTAGAGGTCCAATAGGTCAAGTAGAGGTCAAACAAGTCAAGTAGAGGTCAAATAGGTAAAAATGGAGGTCAAATAGGTACAATAGAGGTCACATAAAGGTCAAATAGACGTCAAATAGGTATAATAGAGGTCAAAATTTTATATAGAGGTAAAATGGGTGAAACAGAGGTCAAATTGGTCAAATAGAGATCAAATTGGTCAAACAGAGTTCAAATAGGTGAAATAAAGGTGAAATAGGTGAAAGAGGTCAAATAGGTCAAGTAGAAGTCAAATAGGTCAAACAGAAGTTAAATGGAGGTGAAATAGAGTTCAAATAGGTCAAATCGAGGTCAAATAGAGTTCAAATAGGTCAAATAGGTAAAATAGAGGTCAAATAGATGAAGTAGAGGTGAAAAAGGTGAAATAGAAGTCAAATAGAGATCAAATAGTTCAAATAGAGGTGAAATATGTCAAATAGAGGTCAAATAGGTCAAATAGAAGTCAATTAGGACATATGGAGATCAAATAGGTCAAATAGGGGTGAAATCAGTCAAATAGACCAAGTAGAGACCGAATAGAGGTGAAGTAGAGGTCAAACAGGTCAAGTATAGGTAAAATACAGGTCAAATGTCGAATAGAGGTGAAATAAAGTTCAAAAGGTCAAATAGAGGTCAAATACTTCAAATAGAGGTCAAATAGGTCAAATAGATATCAAATACAGGTCAAATAAGTCAATAGAGGTCAAATAGGTAAAATAGAGGTCTAATAGGTAAAATAGAGGTCTAATAGGTAAAATAGAGGTCAAATAGATGAAGTAGAAGTCAAAAAGGTGAAATAGAGGTCAAATAGGTGAAATAGAGGTCAAATAGGTCAAATAGAGGTCAGATAGGTCAAATAGATCAAATACACGGCAAATAGAGGTCAAAGAGGTCAAGTGGAGATCAATTAGGTCACGTAGAGGTCAAGTAGGTCAAGTAGAGGTGAAATAGGTCAAGTAGAGGTCAAACAGGTCAAGAAGAGGTCAAATAGGTAAAATAAACGTCAAATATGTACAGTAGAGGTAAAATAGGTCAAATAGGGGTCAAATCGAGATCAAATAGGTCAAATAGACGTCAAATGTATATAAAAGAGGTCAAAAATGTTATATAGAGGTCAAATAGGTGAAATAGAGCTCAAATAGGTCAACTAGAGGTCAAATAGGTCAAACAGAGTTCAAATAGGTGAAATAAAGTTGAATAGGCGAAAGAGGTCAAATAGGTCAAATAGAGATCAAATAGGTCAAATAGAGGTCAAATAGTTCAAATAGAATACAGATAGGTCGAATAGAGTTCAGATAGGTCAAATAGAGTTCAGATAGGTCAAATAGAGGTCAAATAGTTCAAATATAGCTCACGTAGTTCGAATAGAGGTCAAATAGGTCAAATCGTGGTCAAATGTCTCAAATAGAGGTCAAATAGGACAAATGGAGATTACATAGAGGTCAAATTGTTCAAATAGTGTGACATGTTAAATAGAGGTCACGTATGTGAAATAGAGGTCAAATAGGTCGAATATAGGTTAGAGGTGAAATAGGTCAAATTGAGATCAAATAAGTCAAATAGAGGTCAAATAGTTCAATAGATCAAATAGGTCAATAGGTCAAATAGGTCTAATTGGGATTTAGGAAAATAGGAAAATAAATAGATAAATGAATAAATAAATAATTTTTTAAAAATATATTTGAATTTTTTTCAAATTAAGATTTTTTTAATGTTTTTTTTTATATTTTCTGTAATTTTCTTTTTAAATTCTTTCAATTTTTTTCTTTCTAAATTTCTTAAACTTACTTTTAAACTTTTATTTTAAATGTTCTGAAATTTTTCCATTTCATTTTTTTTTTTTTCTTTTGAAAAGTTTTTTTTTTCTTTTTAATTTTTTTTTTTTTCAAATTTTTTTTCGAATTTCTTTTTTGAAAAAATATTTAAAAAAATTTTTTTGCACATTTCTTTCAAAATATATTTTCAATGTTTTTTTTTAATTCTTTTCAAAATATTTTTTTCTTAAATTTTTTAAATTTTTTCAAATTCTCTTTGAAATTTTCATTGAAAAATCTTTTAAAATTTCTTTTGAAAGATTTTTTTTTTATTTGGAAAATTTTTCTTTGAAACTTTATCTTTAAATTTTTTGAACATTTTTTAGAAATTTCTTTTTTTCAAGATATTTTTAAACTTTTTTTAATTTTTTAAAACACTTTTTCAATTTCTTTTTCAAAATTGTTTTGAAAATTATTTTTTTTGGAAATTATTTTGAAAATTTGTTGTTCAATTTTTACGTTTTTTCAAAATGTATTTGTTTATTTATAGAGGTAAAATAGGTCAAGTAGAGGACAAATAGGTCAAATAGAGGTCAATTAGTCAAATAGAGGTTAAATAGGTCAAATAGAGGTTAAATAGGTCAAGTAGAGTTCAAATATGTCAAATAGACGTCAACTAGGTCAAATAGAAGTTACATAGGTCAAATAGAGTTCAAATGGGTCCAATAGAGGTCAAATAGGTTAAATAGATGTCAAATGGCTCAAACGGAGGTACAATAGGTCAAATAGAGGACAAATAGGTCATATAGAGGAGAATAGGTCAAATAGAGGTGAACTCGGTCAAATAGAGTTCAAGTAGAGATCAAATATGTCGAGTAGAGTTCAAACGGGTCAAGTAGAGGTCAAAGAGTTCACGCAGAGATCAAACATGTTAAATAGAGGTCAAATAGGTCAAATAAAGGTCATAGGTCAAATAGAGGCGAAATATGACAAATGGAGGTCATATATGTCAAATAGAGGTCAAATAGGTCAAATAGAGGTCAAATATGTGAAATAGAAGTCAAATACTTGAAATAGGGGTCATATAGGTGAAATAAATGACAAATAGGTGAAAAAGATGTCAAATAGAGGTCAAGTAGGTGACATAGTCGTCAAACAGATCAAATAGGGGGCCAATATGTCAAATTGAGGTCAAATAGGTTAAATAGGTCAAATAGACTTTAAATATGTCAAACAGAGGTCACATAGGTCAATTAGAAGTCAAATATGTCAAATAGGGGTCAAATATTTTAAATAGAAGTCAAATAGAGGTCAAATAGGTCAAGTAGAGGTCAAATAGGTCACGTAGAGATCAAATGGGCAAAATAGAGGTCAAATAGGCGAAGTAGAGGTCAAGAAGTTGAAATAGAGGTCAAATAGATGAAATAGAGGTGAAATAGGTCAAATAGAGTTCAAATAGAGGTCAAATAAGTGAAATAGAGGACAAATATTTGAAATAGTTGTTACATGGGTCAAATAGAGGTCAAATATGTCAAATAGATCAAATAGAAGTCAAATAGGTGAAGTGGAGATCAAATAGGTCAAGTAGAGTTTGAGTAGGTCAAGTAGAGGTTACATATGTCAAGTAGAGATCAAACAGGTCAAGTACAGGTCAAATAGGTCAAATAGTGGTCAAATAATTCAAATAGAGGTCAAATATGTCAAATAAACGTCAAATAGGTATAATAGAGTTCAAATACGTTATATAGAGGTCAAAGAGGTGAAATAGAGGTCAAATAGGTGAAATAGAGGTAAAATAGTTCAAATAGAAATCAATTAGGTCATATGGAGGTCAAATAGTTCAATTAGACGTGAAATCGTTCAAATACCTCAAGTAGAGATCAAATAGAAGTTAACTAGAAGTCGAACAGGCCAAGTATAGGTGTAACAGGTCAAGAAGGGGTCAAGCGATTGAAGTAGAGGTCAAACAGTTCGAGCATAGGTCAAAGAGCTCAAATAGGTCAAATATAGTTCAAATGGGTCTAATAGAGTTCAAATAAGTTAAATACAGGTCAAATAGGAGTCAAATAGAGGTCAAATAGAGTTCAAAAAGGTCAAGTAAAGGTCACATGGGTAAAATAGAGGTCAAATAGATGAAAGAGAGGTCAAATATTGATCAAATAGGTGAAATAGAGGTGAGTTAGGTCAAATATACGTCAAATAGGTGAAATAGACGTCTATTAGGTCATATGGAGGTCAAATAGGTCAAATAGGGGTGAAATCGATCAAATAGACCAAGTGGAGATCAAATAGAGGTCAAGTAGCGGTCAAACAGGTCAAGTAGATGTCAAACAGGTCAAGTAGAAGTCAAATTGGTTAAGTATAGATCAAAGAATTCAAATAGGTCAAATAGAGGTCAAATAGAGATCAAAAGTTCAAATAGAGATTAAAAGGTCAAATAGACTTCAAATAGGGGTCATTTAGAGTTCAAATAAGTCACGTAGAGGTCAAATATTTCAAACAGGGGTCAAATAGAGGTCAAATAGTTCAAATTGGTGAAATAGAGGTCAAATAGACGGCAAATAGAGGTCAAACATTTCAAGTGGGGATCAAATAGGTCAAGTAGAGGTCAAATAGGTCAAGTAGAGGTCAAACATGTAAGGTAGGGGTCAAATAAGTAAAATAGAGGTCAAATAGGTCAAATAGAGGTCAAATAGGCGTCGAATATGTCAAATAGGTATAATAGTGGTCAAATACGTAATTTAGAGGACAAATAGGTGAAATAGAGGTCAAACAGATGAAGTAGAGGTCAAAAAGGTGAAATAGAAGTCAAATAGGTGAAATAGAGGTCATATAGGACAAATAGAGGTCAAATAGTTCAAATATATCGAATAGAAATCAAATAGACGGCAAATAGAGGTCAAATAAGTCAAGTGGAGATCAAATAGGTCAAATAGAGGACAAATAGGTCATATAGAGTAGAATAGGCCAAATAGAGGTAAAATCGATGAAGTAGAGGTCAAGTAGAGGTCAAATATGTCAAGTAGAGGTCAAACAGGTCATGCGGAGGTCAAACAGGTCGAATAAAGGTCAAATAGGTCAAATAGAGGCCAAATATGTCAAATAGATTTCAAATATGTCAAATATATGTCAAATAGGTCAAATAGAGGTCAAATAGGTAAAATAAGATCAAATAGTTGAAAAAGAGTTCAAATAGGGGTCAAATAGGTGAAATGGGTGAAATAGAGGCCAAACAGGTCAAATGGAGGTCAAATAGAGGTCAAATAGGTGAAATAGGTCAAATAGACATCAAATATATCAAATAGAGGTCAAATAGACGTCAAATAGGTCAATAAGGGTCAGATAGTTAAAACAGAGGTCGAATACGTTATATAGGTGTCAAATAGATGAAATAGAGGTCAAATAGGTGAAATAGAGTTCAAATAGGTCAAATAGAGTTCAAATAGGTGAAATAGGTGAAAGAGGTCAAATAGGTCAAATAGAGGTCAAATATGTCAAATAGAGTTCAGATAGGTCAGGTAGCTTAGTTGGCAGAGCGCTGGTACGTTCAACCAGAGGTCTCGCGATCGATACCTGGCCTCGGAACTATTTTTACCTTGAAATTATTCAAATCTGCTTTACAGGGAGCGTTACCTGAAAGACTAGATTTGTAGAAATTTATCCTTTGAAGAGGAGGAAAAATTCAAATATCTGGGAGCAACAGTAACAAATATAAATGATACTCGGGAGGAAATTAAACATAGAATAAATATGGGAAATGCCTGTTATTATTCGATTGAGAAGCTTTTATCATCCAGTCTGCTGTCAAAAAATCTGAAAGTTAGAATTTATAAAACAGTTATATTACCGGTTGTTCTTTATGGTTGTGAAACTTGGACTCTCACTTTGAGAGAGGAACAGAGGTTAAGGGTGTTTGAGAATAAAGTACTTAGGAAAATATTTGGGGCTAAGAGGGATGAAGTTACAGGAGAATGGAGAAAATTACAACACAGAACTGCACACATTGTATTCTTCACCTGACATAATTAGGAACATTAAATCCAGACTTTGATATGGGCAGGGCATGTAGCACGTATGGGCGAATCCAGAAATGTATATAGAGTGTTAGTTGGGAGACCGGAGGGAAAAAGACCTTTGGGGAGGCCGAGACGTAGTTGGGAAGATAATATTAAAATGGATTTGAGGGAGGTGGGATATGATGATAGAGACTGGATTAATCTTGCTCAGGATAGGGACCAATGGCGGGCTTATGTGAGAGCGGCAATGAACCTCTGGGTTCCTTAAAAGCCAGTAAGTAAGTATGTAAGTAAGTACGTAGGACTATTGTAACAGTTCAGCTTATCTAACTTTTGAGGTTAAGTATTGTTGTTTCGTATTTCCGTTCAGTATTTGGCAACAGTGGCTCTAACTTTTGGAAAACATTGGGTGGGCTCGAACATTCGAGTTATAAGTTAAAATAAATAAATCTGATTAATAATAATAATAATAATAATAATAATAATAATAATAATAATAATAATAGTAGTAGTAGTAGTAATAATAATAATAACACGACAAATTATTGGGTTGGTTCGAGCCCCATGGGCCCATTTAAGTTGGCGCCACTGGTTTGCAATAGTATTTAGTATGCCGTGATGGATAGCAGTTTGTTCTTAGCTTCATTACAAGGAAAAATAGTCTAATAATGTCTTATTGCTGTGTTTTATAACAATTATTAAATTTTACTTAAGTAATTGGGTTTTGCAAGTTATTTAATTTTATTCGTTGAATAACCGACCACCACTACTCGTACTCTTTAGCGTTTAAGTAAAAATTCTAACAAATGTGAGAACGGGACACGTCAATGTGCCCAATCCTTGTACTCTGGCGATCAGTAAATTTATTCCCAGCTACCGTGTAACAGTTTGAGGTTTTGGTTCGCTCTGTGCTCAAATCAATTTATCGCATAATGAAGTTCAGGAAATAGTCCAGTTTCAGGCTTGTGCTGCTGTAATGATGAAACTTCATGACTATAACGCCGGCAGGGAGTTGGTTATTGTAAGGGAAATTACATCTTCGGTTACAGGGATGAGATAAGGGAATATCGATTTCTGTCTACTATTCTTTCACGCAAGAGTAACTTTCTGGAAGCGAAACTTTGATATGGAGGAGTGAAATGTCCTTTACTATAAAATTTCAGTTCAACTTTTGGGTCTTGTTCTGCTTCATTGTCGTTGTAGTGACGCATTGATCGCGAGAATATTCTTTTTCCTTTCATAGCGCACTGTAAAGTTGCAACCCACATGTACAGTACATAGGAATACTAAGAATGCAGAAACATCGGAAATTCTTCATTAAATTTCCTAACAAATCATATTATGTACTAACAAAATCTATTAACTTTTCTCTATTGGTCACAAATAAATTTACGCAAGCTAACTGAAACTTTTCAATAGAATTTGCTATGTTTATCAATTTTAATAAGAACACCTATTAAAACACCTTATTCTCGGTGGCATAGGGGTTTAATATTGGAGTCGATTTTCCCGCTTCAAACCCGATCGAGGGCAATAATTTTTAAAGACGACTGTTACACTTACTACTTTTGGCCATTAAAACGGTACGAAACAACGTGTTTCAATCAATCATGGCTGCTTATTCTATAATTTTTATCACCTCCCTAGCATTTGTTTTTATCACCTCCCTAGAATTTGTTTGTTTTTAACAACTCTCTAGCATTTGCTTCTTTGTTTGTCAACATATTGTGCCTTTTAAAATGATTCATGTTTATTTCATCATCCTTAATTAAAACTTTTCTAACATTTATCTTGTTTATATTGTGACGGCGACGTGAGATTCGAACTCACGACCAGCGTCCCGCAAGAGAGCAGACCGCGCGTGAGCCGACACAGGCTCCACGGAGCACTGAGGGATGGCGCGCGGCGGAGAGAAGAGAAGGGAGAGGGCCTACGCGGCGAGGGAGTTCGCGCGCATCTGGTGCTGGTAGAGAGGAGAGGCCTCTGGATTGTTCTGGAGTGCTATCTCTGGAGACGCGTCGAACTTTCGAGGCTACTTCGCTGTGATTATAAAAGCAGAAACGCCAGCGAACTCGGGCAGTTTTCAGTTTATTCATTCAGTGAGTAAGCCAGAGCAAGCAAGCCAGTCTTGTGTACCGGAGTTCGACTCGAGTGTGCGTCCGCAACTGTGACAGCATCCGAAGGCCTGAGTTCGAGTGCAGTGGACCGCAGTTGGAGGGACCTGAGTTCGAGTACAGTGGACTGTCTCTGAAGGTCTGTGGTTCGAGATGCTGTGAACTCGAGTGACTGAGCTAGAAGAACTGTGAACTGAGAACTAACAGTTCTGATTTGTAAATAGTGCTTTGTAAATATTAGTTAAGATTAACAGTTCATTGTTGTTCGTAATAGTCCAAGTAAATTGTCATTGCCGTAAGTGGAGTGCTATAACGAATACTGTGTTGAGTAAAGATCCTATTGTTGACGAGAGCGTTTAAGGTGAATTGTAGAAAGGAATTATTGTTTGAAGAATAAAATCCTATTGTTGAGTTGAAATAAATTTACAATATTATTTAGGTTATGTTATAGATTCTGCTATATGAGATTATGAATAGTCATGTATCAGAGATTGTTTAGTATATATTGATAAATGAAGAGGAATGCAACTGTTTTAGTAAAAATGAAACTGAACCAACAAAGTCTTCTTGACTATTAATCGTCCATAGAATTCAATGAAGATGGTAACAAATTGGTAACAAGAGAACAGCCGATTATAACACACTACTACCATCTAGCAGAATATTTGTAATGATGAGATGGTACAATAATACATTTTCAATACAGTTTAGTATTTTAGTACGTCATTTAATATTTTATGCTCGACCATGCCGAAATGTAGTAATTATACACCTGTTAGCAGTCCTTTAATGCATGTCATTAAAGTACACCTATTCATTAAAGTTCAGGTTTTCGATTATTCTCGGATATGCAATCGAAAGACGAGGGAAACGTCACGGAGGCTGGAAATCCAATACTGTCGCAGAAGGTTATGTTCTGTTACTATAATAATTAGCGTTAATTGTAAATAATATTCGAATAAATTCAATTTGTCATCTCGTTTTTCAATTCTAAATCAGTTTTCAGGTTATAAATTCTCTGCATTACATCAAGGTCAATGACATTATTGTTCCTCGGAAAAAATCAATACTTTCGCGTCTGCGCACATCTCACAATTTCGAGCTATGAACAAGGTCACTTCCGATCTTCTGTCAGATACAAATTAAATTAATATTTCTAAATAATTTCAAGTTAGAAATATGGTCGAGCATAAAAGGAAGTTTGAAACTTGCCTATAACGGTAATTAAGACGCTCGTATGAAAATTATGAAACTCGCTTGCGCTCGTTTCATAAACAAACATACTTGCGTCTTAATTACTATCATTAAAGGCTCGTTGCATAATGTACTATTATTGTATTAGAGTATTTTATTTCTTCTAATCTTTATATACTTTCTTCTAATCGTGTAATAGTCAATTAAATCCGACTCGAGTTTTGATTTTCTCTAGATAAATCAAAACCACTAGTGAGATTACTATAGACTATTACACATTTACTACGCCATACTACGTTTGACCAATAAAACTGTATGAAAGGACGTCTTTCAACCAGTCATGGCTGCTTATCGCACAATTTTATCACTTCCCTAGTATTTGTTTAATTTTATCACATCCATAGTATTTGTTTGTTTTTATGATTATCTTAGCATTTGTTTTTTTTGCCAACATTTCAAACTGTAAATTCTTTACGGTACTATAAAATATGCTTTGCGATTGTCATTTGTTTTTCGCATAGATAGTCAACTAAAAATGGCGGCTCCGTTCAAACGTTTTGGTGAAGCTAACATTAGTGAGATAGATTTATCGATAAAATCAAAACTTCTAGTGAGATTACTGTTGATAAAATCCTTTGAAAAGATTCACTTGGAAATTAAAGAAAGCTTATAGCTAAGAGACCCGCGTCATAGATCTATGTCAAGTAAAAACATCCTTTCCTTACATTAGAGACATTCAGTTAAAATTTACAGGCCATTTGTGGAAAAGTGATATTTTGTTCCTAAAGGATATATCTACAATTTGTGAAAATAGCAAAGCTGTAGGATAAAAACGTAATTTTTTAATAAATGTTATGCATTACTTTTGGAGTGAACCTCGTAATAATGAAACAATAATAATATAGTAATAATATAATAATAATGATAATAATAATAATAATAATAATAATAATAATAATAGTAACAAACAAAGAAATGAGTGGACATAAAAGTGTGGCCATTCATTCGTATTGATCTCGTTCGTTTTTAGGAGTAGGTACTTTGATGGATCTAGGTCAAGAGTTCTAAAATACGGTTTACTGTATGTATGATAATTTTGATATTTGGACCAAAGCGGCACCTCGCTGAAAGCGACTAATGCGATACTCGATTACTTCTGTTTGGGAATATTTGAGCCCCCTATCAATTACAGTACAGCAGCGCTTAGAGTTTGTTTGTGCAGTTTGTATATGACACGCTGGAACGGAGAGAGCTCTTGTGTTGCGAGTTGAAATTAACATTAACAACGGTTGACGCACGACTTCCCATACTCAGTTTAAATCATTTCAAACGATTCGTTAATTTGTACATTACTGTGATATTTCGATAATGCGATTTAAATTCGTAGAGTTTTAATGAAACGTGCTTGGATTATGTGAACCTTATGATTAACATTACGGTGCACATTCTCTTCTATCTATCTATCTATCTATCTATCTATCTATCTATCTATCTATCTATCTATCTATCTATCTATCTGTCTGTCTGTCTGTCTGTCTGTCTGTCTGTCTGTCTGTCTGTCTGTCTGTCTGTCTGTCTGTCTATCTATCTGTCTATCTATCTATCTATCTATCTATCTATCTATCTGTCTGTCTATCTACCCATCCTCCTATCTATCTATCTATCTATCTGTCTGTCTGTCTGTCTGTCTGTCTGTCTGTCTGTCTGTCTGTCTGCCTGCCTGCCTGCCTGCCTGCCTGCCTGCCTGCCTGCCTGCCTGCCTATCTATCTATCTATCTATCTATCTATCTATCTATCTATCTATCTATCTATCTATCTATCTATCTATCTATCTGTTCAGTCTATCCTGTCTATTCTATCTGCCTGCCTGCCTCCTGCCTATACAGAGTGATACGTAAGCTATGCCATTAATTTCAGGGGGTTATTCTTTGAGATATTTCAAACAAAAATGTTTAATACAATTTTGCTCGTTTTTGCTTTCTTTCGAGATAAAAATTGTTTTACATGAAATATTTCATAGCGTGTTTTGAGAAAACCATTAATTTAATTCCCAATATGCTCAGTCATTTAAGAGAGCAGTGCATTATGTTAATAGATGATTGAAAGAATTTTAGTTTCGCCCTTTAAATATGCAGAAATTTGATCGTAACAAAGGTAACTTTTCGTTCTGAAAAGGAATTTTAAAGCGTGTGTGCATTGTATTGAAATGTGCGGGAAGCACCGAGTTGAAACCCCCATACAATCTGGAACTCTGCACTGGAGGGAAGTGAAGAGGTTAACAAAATGCTCAAGTCTCCTTTTATCCCCATAAAAGAGAAGATGCTCACATTAATAGGAGGGTAATTGGACCCAGAAATCGTACTGGGTTTCATGAGATGAAAATTCCTTTATTCCTGGTTTTAAATCTGCTTCCTCTCTGTCTATTTGTCTGTCTATAACAACTAAACTCAGTTTATTCCTAGACAACTGTTTCCTTTTTTATGTTATTTATACTCCCTTTAACATCTCTAGTCAAATCTCGAGCTAATCTTTTGCGTGAAATCTGAGGGCCTGTGTACTATTGCTGAGACTGGTCTATTGTTGTGAACTAGATGGCATCTGTAGATATATTACTGATTTGTTATGGATATTATTTTGGTGATGAATGAAGCCGATGATATTCAGGACTATTGTGGTCCGAATTTCCTGGCATTTGTCTTACGGTTGAGGGAAAACCCTGAAAAACCTCAACCCGACCGGGAATCGAACCCAGGCATGCTGACCCCTACACCACAGAGGTGATCCTGTTTCCTTTTATTTAATTGAAGTCTGCATTTATTCAGTGAAGAAGATTTTATTGTTTACAGCATGAGGGTGAAGAGTGTTTTCTTTGTTGAGAAGTTACTAAAGCAACTAAGACTCGGCATAAAATGTGACAAGAATTTATAAATTTTCATCTCATATAACAAACGAAGGGTTCAGTTATTTAGGATGAGAAATACTCTTATGGAAAATCAACTTACAGAATTCCAAAACAAATGTGTAAGCATTAGAAAATATTTAAAGAATAAGGCAAGAGTAGGCAAAAAATTTCTGTAAAATAATGCTGCCCCAGTTATGAAGTACAGCACATGTCAGAGTCGTGGACATTAAACAAAAATTTATAAGAAAAATAATAGAATCTTTGAAAATGCGATTGCTGAGAACAGCATCGGGAGAATAAATAAGAATATTTAAATAATATGAGATATAAAGAGAAATCTCAAAATGAATTAATTGAATCAAGAAATATGAAATAACAGTACATCTCACTCGACGATATTTGTCAGAAGAAGAACAATTTCATTGTTTGTATATATCCCAAGTCTGATTAGTGATATAGGTTACAAGTTATCGATGTATGCGGTTGATGGGGGAAAGGAACTGGCCCAACACACTCATTATCTCCTGGCTTGGCTGCCTCATGAGTGATGCCTTATTGGTGTCATGAGGTTGCAACATGTCTTCTGACAGACATATATTATTGAGGAGTTTAGAAAGATTGAGCAATCAAGCAATAAAAATATTATTATTATTATTATTATTATTATTATTATTATTATTATTATTATTATTTCGAGGCTTACTGTTAGGTTTCGTAACAAGCTGTTTTTACGGTGATGGGTTGTTAGCCCTTCGCCCAACCCCCAAGCTGGAGGACCACCCCTTATCGGCTGTCCACGACTGCTTATTCAATATATTCGCAGCTACCCTCTATATCTGGGGCCGTCTTCTTTATCCATTTATCATTTATCTCTATTCATTTATCCTTCGAAGAGGTGGAAAAATTCAAATATCTTGGAGTAACAGTAACAAACATAAATGACACTCGGGAGGGAATTAAACGCAGAATAAGTATGGGAAATGCCTGTTATTATTCGGTTGAGAAGCTTTTGTCATCTAGTCTTCTATCAAAAATTCTGAAAGTTAGAATTTATAAAACAGTTATATTACCGGTTGTTCTGTATGGTTCTCTCACTTTGAGAGAGGAACAGAGATTAAGAGTTTTTGAGGATAAGATTCTTGGGAAAATATTTGGGGCTAAGAGGGATGAAGTTACAGGAGAATGGAGAAAGTTACACAACACAGAACTACACGCATTGTAATCTTCACCTGACATAATTAGGACCATAAAATCCAGACGTTTGAGATGGGCAGGACATGTAGCACGTATGGGCGAATCCAGAAATGCATATAGAGTGTTACTTGGGAGGCCGGAGGGCAAAAGACCTTTGGGGAGGCCGAGACGTAGATGGGAAGGTAATATTAAAATGGATTTGAGGGAGGTAGGATATGATGGTAGAGACTGGATTAATCTTGCTCAGGATAGGGACCAATGGCGAGCTTATGTGAGGGCGGCAATGAACCTCCGGGTTCCTTAAAAGCCAGTAAATAAGTAAGTATTATTATTATTTCTTCCACGAGACAAGACTGAAATAAGAGATGCGTTCCAATATGATTAGTCATTCTGAAGTATTACACAGTTACAGGTGGAGGGCAATACATGACGCTCTGTGTGAACCGGAACAGAGGCTTAGCCTTGAAACTCGGGAATAAAACTGCAGCACGCGTCGTTATAATTACCCCGAATAACGACCTCTTTTCGTAAACGCATTAAGCAGTAAATCTTAGGTGCTGGCGACTGTAATAAAACAGGAATCATTTTCTCAGGCTCCTATTGTGAGAGTAGAGAACAGAAAATCTTGGCTAAGTGTAAGGTAACTTCAAATTAGCAAACATTGCTTTAATTTTATTATTGTGCCATTGTACTCCCTATATCTTACTAAGTGAGTTCTCACCCGCTACAACTAAATACCTTTGTTAAATATAATATCTTTTGAAATACCCTACATTACATTCAGTTGTGTCATTCAACATGAGACTGTACACGTACAGGTTAATTCATGGATTAAAAGAATAGATTGATAAAAGGAGGGCTGGAGGGAATGGAGGTGAATGGACGGATGGAAGGATAGTTGGTATAATTAAAAGAGATTTGATTGATATATTTATTTACTCTATTCATTGATCGATTGATTGGCTGGATGGCTGACTGGCCGGTGTGTCAGTCGATTGATTGATTGATTGATTGATTGATTGATTGATTGATTGATTGATTGATTGATTGATTGATTGATTGATTGATTGATTGATTGATTGATTGATTGATTGATTGATTGATTGATTGATTGATTGATTGATTGATTGATTGATTGATTGATTGATTTTCGTTCCGAACAGACGGATTGATGGAAATACATATGCATGAATGAATGGATACTTGGGTAGACAAAAAGGTGGTTGGATTGGCTGTCCTTGATGTGGACCAGACCTTGAACCAAGCTGTTATCTCTTTCTGTAGCTGTGACTGGTACCTAACCCTTCACTGATGCCTACCATCCTTGATCACATAATTATATAACAGATTGGGCATTCCCATGTTTTTAATTGGTTATTAGCCACGCTGTATCAACGAGGTTATTTAGCGTCGATGAAATTGGTGATAGCGAGATGATATTTGGCGAGAGGAGGTCGAGGATTCGCTATAGATTACCTGCCATTTATCTTACGGTTAACCTCGGAAAAAATCCAACCAGGTAATCAACCCAAGCGGGAATCGAACCCGCGCCCGAGCGCAGCTCCTGATCGGCAGGCAAGCGCCTTAGCCGACTGAGTTACTCCGGTGGCTATCCCCATGTTAAAATCGGTAACATGTGGAAGAGAACAACCGTCAGGATCGCCACCTTCGATTGAGAACGACCGTTAGATGGAAGTACAGTTGCTCCATGCAATTCGAATGAGAATTATAACGTGACTTCTTATGCAGTAGCTAGATGGCAGTATAGTGAAATTGATAAAAGTTGTTATCGTCAAAGCTTATAAGGCTGAGCAAATTGTTAGATATGTGATCTGGGCTACCACTTAATCTCCTGATCGCCAACTCTCCAGCTCCCAACACTATGTCTTGCACTATGAGCTGGATACACATCTTGCTGAAAACATTCATTTTTTCATGCAAGGTTATGTGACATATATGACTTATACACGACTTGCTAGTGTCCTGTGGTACATGCATAAAAAGTCACAAACGACATAATTATAATCACACAAGGTATGCTGGAACCTGAATGATTCGAAATTGATTATCTCATGGCTATTATCCTAGCGATAAGCGATACAGAAGTGGAGATTGTGTGTCAATCTTCGAACTTTTGTGGCATTACTAATAAAATAAATGTTTTTTTACATCTAATAGTGTTACGCTGGTAGTAAACTTTGCATTCGTAAATATAAAAAGTAGCTACTGAAGCAAGTATCTGCTAGATAATGGCTTCATAAACCACATTTCTATCTAGTTCTACTTTATGACCAACTCCTCCGAGACAGTCGCCATGAGAATGTAGTAAAGTACAATGGCAAACTCGCAACTACTTCGTAGAAACTCCGAATTAATTCCTCCGGCAACTTCCAGTCTAACAAAATTCAGATGATCCACTAGCGAAACTTTCTGACAACTGCTGTTTTCTCTGTAAGTAAATACGACGTCTTTTCTTCTGGTTTTTAAACAGAGAGACTTACTCGTAGCCTACCGTATAAGGATATCTGCTTTGTACAAGTTGTTATAAATTGTACTAATTAAAATAAAGTAAGATGCAAGCTTCTATTAACGTAATTCTAAATTCTTTTTATGAGTATGACTGTCAAGAAATTGACACATTATCTTCCTTTATTATTATTTTGTTATTATTGTTATTATTATTATTATTATTATTATTATTATTATTATTATTATTATTATTATTATTATTATTATTTTAATTTTCGCAACAGTTCAGTTTCTTTATCATGTTTTCGATTATATTGCTGTCCATAGTTTATTATTTCTCTGTGTATTTTATTGTATATCGGCCATGTCTATAGCATATGTCCATACTCATGAGTAGGTCCAGGAAGTTCATGCTCTAAAAACCGAGAATGGGAAAATATCTATTTATTTGGGAAAGTGAATGAAAATATCATATAAAAATAAAAGATGTCAGAAGTTCAAAAAAAGAAGGTTAAATTAGCTATATAAGGCACCTACAATTTCTGCAAAAGTAAATTTTAAAATAACTAGCTATGCAGTTGCATGAAATACATAGTCAAACTACATCATACTGTAGTTCCTGGCTAACGCTCTGAATAAATATCATTATCATTCACAATACGAACGGGATTTCTACAAAACGTGTAAAATTCATAAAAGGAAAGTATGTTTCGTCTTTGTGATATTTATTTTTATTGTCTTTGTTTTTACTGATTGTTTTATGAGTGCATAATTCATCAGACCTGAACGGTTTTCTATTTCTTGTTTTATCTTTGTGATATTTATTTTTTATTGTCTTTGTTTTTACCGATTGTTTTATGAGTGCATAATTTATCAGACCTGAACGGTTTTCTATTTCTTGTTTCACCTTTGTGATATTCATTTTTTATTGTCTTTGTTTTTACTGATTGTTTTATGAGTGCATAATTTATCAGACCTGAACGGTTTTCTGTTTCTTGTTTCATCTTTGTGATATTTATTTTTTTATTGTCTTTGTTTTACTGATTGTATTATGAGTGCATAATTCATCAGACCTGAACGGTTTTCTATTTCTTGTTTCATCTTTGTGATATTTATTTTTTATTGCCTTTGTTCTTACTGATTGTTTTATGAGTGCATAATTCATTAGACCTGAACGGTTTTCTATTTCTTGTTTCATCTTTGTGATATTTATTTTTTATTGCCTTTGTTCTTACTGATTGTTTTATGAGTGCATAATTCATTAGACCTGAACGGTTTTCTATTTCTTGTTTCATCTTTGTGATATTTATTTTTTTTATTGTCTTTGATTTACTGATTGTTTATGAGTGCATAATTCATCAGACCTCAATTGTTTTCTATTTCATGTTTCATCTTTGTGATATCCATTTTTTATTGTCTTTGTTTTTACTGATTGTTTTGAGTGCATAATTCATTAGACCTGAACGGTTTTCTATTTCTTGTTTCATCTTTGTGATATTTATTTTTTTTATTGTCTTTGTTTTACTGATTTTTTTATGAGTGCATAATTCTTCAGACCCGAACGGTTTTCTATTTCTTGTTTCATCTTTGTGATATTTATTTTTTATTGTCTTTGTTTTTACTGATTGTTTTATGAGTGCATAGTTCATCAGACCTGAACGGTTTTCTATTTCTTGTTTCATCTTTGTGATATTCATTTTTTATTATCTTTGTTTTTACTGATTGTTTTATGAGTGCATAATTCATCAAACACGAACGATTTTCTATTTCTTAGGCATGCATGAATTCAAGGAGTTGGAAGAGAAAGAAGGGACAGCGTAGAGCTGCATCACTACCTCCCAGACTTGTCGTCACACATCAGCCTCTATCTTGCATCAAATCGCGATTTAGCCTCCGGTGCCAGACACATTCTGACTCCGGAGAGAAAAGTTGTAAAAGCCTGTCTGAAAGCACATGGGACCCTAGATCCCGTATTAAATTTTCAGACTTCTGAAATATTTCTCTCCTGGTTTCTAAAAACCGACACAGACGGCTGATCAAGAACTCCTCACACTAGTCGTGACTTTTGACATTTTCGAAACCCTCACAGAAACTAAAACTTTTTGTCGTGTGTACAGGGCTGTACCATGCTTGGTGCAAGTGGTGCAGCCGCACATATTTACACTTTCCTACCGAAGCTTAGTGCTAGATATCGCTCATAATTCTTTGATCTCTAGTTTGAAACTCCTACATTAATTTGAGTTGCACTTATCATGAACAAGGTCTAAAAAATGATAGAATTTTTCGGACTTCTCCCGTTTCACTCTGGAGGTAAAAATAGATTTTTTGTATTTTTATTTTAGATTTGGTGACTTTTATACGTTCTCTGTTGATTTACGAAAGGATTCAATCCAATTAGAGTTATAAATAAGTTAAAAATATAATTTTTAAGGAAACGTAGAAATTTTTTTTGTGAAACATTTATATTTTTTGTTTTCAACTTTAAACAATTGTACATGATTCAGAGAACCTTTCCACAAATTTTCATACAGATAGACCTCTTCAGTCAGCTGTTTCGGACCGTCATTTTTAGACGGTTTCACTCTCCTCTCCCAGTGCTCCAATTCATTTTTTTTTAGTCTAAAATGGTCGTTACTTCTCCAAATTTTGTACTATATGCATGGTTTTTGTATGCTTAACAAAACTTGTCAGGATTTTCTTTTAACTTCAAAATTTCTGGGAAAAAATCTTTTTTCTGGTAGGCATCATAATTTTACTGATTTTTATATTTCACTATATAGAATAAGTACTGCCATGTATTGTGGGTCCCTATCACCACGGCATGGCGCGTCCTCAGATTGCGGATCGAGGAGACGGCCTCCAGATATGGAGGGTAGCTATGAATATATTGAATAAGCAGTCGCGGACAGCCGATGAGGGGTGGTCCTCCAGCTTGGGGGTTGGGCGAAGGGCTAACAACCCATCACCGTAAAAAAACAGCTTGTTACGAATCCTTCAAATAAGCCTCGGAATAGGACTGATTCTCTGGCACGACCACAGTTATTAAAATGGATTTGAGGGAGGTGGGATATGATGATAGAGAATGGATTAATCTTGCTCAGGAGAGGGACCAATGGCGGGCTTATGTGAGGGCGGCAATGAACCTCCGGGTTCCTTAAAAGCCAGTAAGTAAGCATAGTATAAGTACTGATCGGTGATGTGTTTGGGCCACACAGCAGCGCCACCCGTAAGCATTGCTAAGTGGCTGTATCTGAAATGACACTTATAAATTATAATAAAATAAAATAGTTATCATTAAGGTTAATGTTGTAAATTAAAATGTCATCATACGAAAGCGAAATAATCGTACTTTGCGGGTGATACTGGAATGACAATTTCCAGACATCTACATAAGACCGTGGGGTCAGTTTCAACGAGGACTGTGAGGTGGAGCTGCTATTGAATTATCCACGTGAGGCAGGTCACCACCTCTCAAGAGAAATTAGATTAAGCTCTACTACAGCAACCAACAGAATTTTGTAACGTCACTTGAAACTTTCCGTTGCTCGATCCGAGCTGAACAACTCTTGAATGCAAATAATATGAGGGCCAGCAACTCACACGTAGAGGGTCTGGAATTAAATCACAACCACAAGTATGTGCAGACGCAATTTGTCTTCATGCGTATACGAATAAAAACCTACACAGAACTTAAATTAACTTCTCCTTTTTCTTAATATTAGATGATAAAAATGAGTTTAGTTTTAAAAAATAACAATGTGTAAGTATAAAATAGTATCTGGGTCATTTGCAGAATTTGCATAACAAATTATGTCCATCAATTCTTACCTTTCCCATTATTGCATTTATAACGATAGAACTATAAATTCCTAACAGTGAGTAGTTTCAATACTAATGTAGTAAACGCCACAAGAATTATTTCCTTCATGCGAAATATTTCACGAGAATAAAATAAAATTCCCATAGTGACAGCTAAAATGTCGTGTCCATACTACTTAAGTTTTTAAAATGGAGCATGATTATGTCTAGATAAAGGTTTGTTTGATAGTGTAATTGAGAAAAAAATTAAAGAAACATTTGATATTATCAAAACTTCTTCATTTATGTCTGAGTTTATATTTCCTTAAACATGATTACATAATTTTATTACTCTAATCCAGTAAGTCAGTCAGGTCTGTTACACCATTTTTCAACTGTGTATCCATGTTCCTATGGATACACAGTTGAAAAAGAAATCCCACAGATGTCAGCACAAGCCAAGATGATGTACAAAGACCCATTTTGATTGTACTGCTATACTCATCCATTTTGATTTGGCGAGTTTGTGTGTCTTGCTTTTAGTCTAAGCGTGCATTTTTACTCTGTCAGATCTGTTTGTGTTGTATTTTCCACAAATAACAACATATAAAGTCAAGATCAAGAGGACATAATAGTACACGTGTCCAGTAGTTAAGTTGCTATTTTGAAGATTTTTAAGCAAAGAAATTTTAGGTTAGCACATGCTTGTTTGCTTTGTTAAGTCTGTTACCTGTCAGATCTGTTACTCCATGTCATGTCTGTTACATCATTCAAAACAGTGCTGTAAAGCAAGGTGAGTGTACAGTGGTTGATTATTATGGCAGAGACATTGCACTGTATTAATACATGCAGAATATGCACTAAATAGTACTTTAATTTTGACGTTCTCAATCGTCCATTTGTTATACAAATTTTGCAAATGACCCATCTACATGTTATAGCATAATAATTCCATTAATACTGGAACCGCTGAACTTATTGCTTATCGATTCTGTACGCCAATAATGGTCTTTATTTACTTCTATATGAAAGATAAAAGGCTGTATTTGATGCTGCAAAAATTCTATTTTGAAATGGTAAAAGAAGACGTTTTCAGCGTCCCTCATACGGTGAAAATGGTTTCGGATTTATCATCTGTCTCTCCGTATGACCGTGTACAGCGATTTCTCCCAAATTTTGGTCGTATTTTGTTCATATTCAATATCAACGAATCAGTTTATCCAGGAATACTGCACATAAGACATGCAATAATTTTTCAAAAGACTAACAGGTCTTTATTTGAAATTACACACACAATGGCGGTCCACTTGAAGATTCGTCATATTACTTAGCCTACTATACTTATTTGTGATTTTTGTATTACGTTGAAAGAACTGAAATGGCAAAATGAAGAACATATCAAGTAAAAAGGGATTTCCTTAAAGTAATTAATTATTATACAGAGTGAGCAAAATAAACCTGGCCCGGAAAATCTGTAATATGTATATTTATACATATTTATAGTTATAGGACCTGCATCTGTAATGTGTAAAAAAATATCCCTTGGAAAGAAAGAATGAGTAAGCTCGTTGCTCAGTGGGCACTTCACTTTCTATCACAATTTCACAACAGTTCAATGTTTCAGGAAATTGTTCGCAGTTCTCTTCATCTTGTTGATGGCGTTATTTTTCGTTGCGATTTCGTCGGACTTCGTTCCAGGCTTTCCTGCACTCGAGCAATGTTTTCTGGTGTTCGAACTCTTTTCGGATAGTTACGGTTTTTATTCGCTACAGAGCCCGTTTCACGCCATTTTGTCACTAAGTTTTGCATTGCTGGAGGTTTTGCCAAAACACGTCCAGTCTGAAACTCTTGCGCAAAAGTTCCGCACACCTTTTCCATGAATTGTGCTTCGCATAACACTCGACAATGAACACGCATTGTTTCATCGTGAGCACCATTTTGTGTTGCATTCAACTGGCCACTAAACACGTCTGCTCCTCTCACTCACTCAAATGTAATGACACAGCGAAGCTCGGGACAGAGCATGCGGGAGATGCGCATGCGCGGCCATGTGTCATCAGCCCATTGTTGTATCGAAGTCACGGTTTCCTGCATTGTCAGAGCATTTCCACTTCAGTCTTATACATATAAATTAATGTATTTCATATATATTTTCCGCGGGCCAGTTTTATTTTTCCCACTCCGTATAAGGATTTGTCCTTAATTTTATTTTCGAATTTTCTAACACGCTTGAACTGTAAAGTCACTAAAATCGGTATAGTGTAGGTTAAAGGATTATTACGGTCTCTGCTATAAGTATTTTTTTGTCCGTCTGTCCGTCCTTTCATCCATTCTACCTGCCTGCCTGCCTGCCTGCCTGCCTGCTCTTATCTACCTACATAAATAAATACAAATAAGGTACTTATTCTACAAAAGAAGGCGGTAAGAATTATACCAGGGGCATCATTTGTCGCTCACTGCAGACCGATGTTTATTCAGGAAAAAAATATTCTCTATAATAAACTCTTATATTTTTGAGTGTTTGATTAAAATTGAACATTCGTTACGAGAATATTATACGGGTAAGGATCGACATTCCACAAAAAGTAATTATTTATTGGATAAGACCAAGGTTGGATTGGTTAAATCAAATAAATGGTATTACAATGTGGCTATTGACCTATTTAACAAATTGCCAAAAACAGTGCATCAAGTAAACCCGGAAAGGTTTCAAGCCTGTTTATATGACTGGTTACATGTAAATCCCTTTTATGATATTATACAAGGGTACCTGAATTCGAATATCAGTATACCATTCAAGTTCGATTGTTCATTGACATGTCTGAAACAATGTATCATTGTTATTGACTTATTTAAAATACAATACATCTATCTATCTATCTATCTATCTATCTATCTATCTATCTATCTATCTGTCTATCTGTCTGTCTGTCTGTCTGTCTGTCTGTCTGTCTGTCTGTCTGTTTGTCTGTCTGTCTGTCTGTCTGTCTGTCTGTCTGTCTGTCTGTCTGTCTGTCTGTCCGTCCGTCCGTCTGTCTGTCTATCTGTCCGTCCGTCCGTCTGTCTGTCTGTCTGTGTACCTATCTATCTATCTGCCTGTCTGTCTGTCTGTCTGCCTGTTTAGCTGTCTATTTATCTAACTATGCAGATCCTCTGTCTGTCTGTATGTCTGGCTACTGCCTGTTTACCTATCTGTCTACCTGCCTGTCTGTCTGTGTGTGTCGTTCTCATTCCCCTACTAGAGGTAACTATCCAAGTCCATATACTTTAATTTCTAGATAAATTCTTAGACAGCAAGTGACGAATTTCCGTTACGTACTGTCAGCACGAGAGAAAGAAAGAATTTTCCTTTACTGCCTGTATAGGTTTAACAATTTGCACTCTGTCATGGAGACATTTGTGTAAAATATATATATATATATTTTTTGAGTCCTGACGCAGAGAAAGGAACAAAGAAACAAAGAATGAGTAAAAGGAAGAAAGAAACAAAAACGGCACGCTGGCGACTGAGTAGCATTTCTTTTACTGTGAAACGTCTGAATGGTTCGATTTGAGAAATATATCTTTCTTTAGTTTTACTTTCATGAAAACGAAGAATTTACTTCAAAATACTTTCCCTTTTTTTATTGTCTGGCGTAGGAGTCTGAGAACACAACGACATCCGCAAACATCAGCCTTAACCATTCTGAAATGGAAAATTTAGGTGCAACTATGTATCAAAAGAGACACCATCAATTTGTTGGGAAGTGTTAAGTGATTTCCACATGAACTAAAATAAGGTAGAATTCTGTGCGATATATCATTGATTTTATTGCTCTGCTTTCAGAAAAACTCCAACCTTTATGCCAAAAACACATCAATTTTAGACTCTACGAAACCTTTAGGGTTTTTCATTTTTCTTATTAAATGGCATCACATAAGTGGCTATCCGTTTTCGAGTTACGATCAGAAGTTAGATTTGGTATGTGAGCTGCGCTTAAGGACGAAGGTTGGGCGATCTGGAAGAAAGTTTGGCGCTTGAGAGATATTGGCCGTTAATTTTTAATTGATTATTTTACAACGCTTTATCAACTGCTATGGTTATCTGGAGTCCGGATGAGATGAAGTTGACATTGCCAGCGAAATTAATCCAGAGTCCCAGCCGAAAGTTTTCCAGCATTCTCTCTCAATTGTTTGAGGTAAACTTCCAGAAAAATCCTCAACCAAGTAACTTGCCCCATCCCGGATTTGAACCCGGGTCAGGCATACTAACCGTTACTCCGCAGCTGGCTGCTCGGTCTTGGCCCTTCATGGGCTGTCTCGCCACAGATTTAATTTTGTTTTAATTTAATGTTTTGTACGATTACTAATATTCGTTAATATTGCACGAATTTACCGAAACGGAAGTTCAGATCAGACTAAAATTGAATCCTTCCTCTCCACACCTACTGATGATACAATCACAGTGATGATAAGTAACGAAGGAAGATTTTTGCAGTCACGATAAATGCGAAATGTGCCAAATGCTGTCAAAATAAGTAATTTTATGTTTAAAAGCAAGTTAACTATATTACTGTAGTTTTTTAATCCGCGATAAAATGCAAAATTGAGTACAAAATGCGAAATATAGGTGCTTCTACGAAATAGCGAAATTACATTATATCGGACATTTTTGTGTTTTTTGTAAAAAGAAAAAAGTCAGAATCTATCTAAAGGCCCCGCCACATACAGGGTCTTACATTTTTTTAAATAATTTGGTCACCGTGCTAACTACACAATACCTCCGTTCTCGATTGATGATCGTTTACCTCTGCTGAAGTATGTGAAAGTGAGGCTAGCAGCTGGCTGATCGGTCTTGGCCCTTCATGGGCTGTCTCACCACGGATTTAATTTTGTTTTAATTTAATGTTTTGTAAGATTATTAAATTATTCTTTCTAGTAAGCAACACGAAGAGAGGAGAATAACATTGACATTCTTTCGTTCTAAACACTGCTGAACTAATTTATTATAAAACTATTTGAGAACAGGACGTCAAGTCATCCTTCAGCCATATGGAAAACTATAACACTGTTACAATGCACGTTAATTAATTAATTTTTTAGACAGCTGACACAGCATCACTTTGTAGCTGCAAGTGCAAGGAAAGGAGCGAAGTGTTTAATTTAATATTAACTTATAGATATACATTAATTTGTCCTACAGAATTTATCTGTAATATTGACACTTAATATTTTAGGAGAAAAATTCGCTCCGGCGCCGGGGATCGAACTCGGGTCCTTGGTTCTACGTACCAAGCGCTCTGACCACTGAGCTACGCCGAATTCAATCCACAGCACCGGATCGAACTTTCCTCTTTCGATGTTTCCCTTTGTGGCCTGACTCCAAGTTAGGCATATATATATATATATATATATATATATATATATATATATATGTTGACGTGTATCCAATGTCAACTGCCATTATACTAGGAGCGCACTCAGCTGAGTGGAGTCAAGCCACAAAGGGAAACATCGAAGGAGGAAAGTTCGATCCGGTGCTGTGGATTGAATTCGGCGTAGCTCAGTGGTCAGAGCGCTTGGTACGTAGAACCAAGGACCCGAGTTCGATCCCCGGCGCCGGAGCGAATTTTTCTCCTAAAATATTAAGTGTTTAATTTAATGTTTTTCCTTATTATTACTGTATTGTTAACATCGATTCGGTATTGAATTACATTGCGTCTAGATGACCAGGTTGGTTTTGTGAAGCATACGAAATCGACATACAAGTTTTTCACATTTAAATAGATGGCTCGTAAGTCGTAAGAGATACGAGCTTTTCATTTTAAAATTAAAGCATAAAGAGACATGTGTTTTCCAATTTTTTTTTCTTTTTACATGAAAAAATAAAAGTGTACATTTTGTCATTGTAGACCGTAAGAGCACGAGTTTTCCTATAAATCTGAGTGAAAACCGCATTTTCGAAAAAAAAAAAAAAAAAAAGTCGACTTACGAGGTTTTCACTCTAGGTGTCGATAAAATGTTTGATCAATGTAAGCCTACATTCTTCATGATCGAGTAAATAGTAAAATTAGCGTCTTCTAGTGTACAGACCAAGAAACAAAATTTGGGGCACCTTAATTTTCCCCAAGTTCTAGTTATAACGTATTGCACATACTCACCGCTTACTGAGCATGCGCATTATGTTATAACTGGAACTTGTAAAATTCAGGTGGCCCAAATTTTGTTTCTGGCTTTGTATATAGTGTAAAGGGACTGTCAGATATTGACTACTTTCAAAAGTCAGTTGTCAAAAAACTGCTTTTCGTCTTTATAATATAATGTTTCTTCAAATATTACTTTTGTAGAATATAATTTTTATTTTAAATATATCAATTTTCCTCATTATGCAAATCATTCCTTTGGTCCAAATTGTCTTATTTAACTACTCAATTGTAATTGTTTAACTCTTAGAATTACATGTATCTAAACACATTTCCATTTTGTAATATAATATAATGTTTATTTTGGTATTCAGTCTAAATTACTTATCATAGTTTGAAAAACATCAACAACACCACCAAGAACGGCTTATCCTCCCAGTGAGAACCTTATCTACATTCCAAGTTTACAACCAACAGAAAATTATCTAGATTTTGGCACATTATGAAGCTTAATATTGTTTAACAACAACCATATGATTTTACTATGTTGTATTAATAATGACACTATTAGTAATTAATTAAAATATACGATCAATAACAACATACATTTTAAAATAACAATCAAATTTATTATAGGACAATTTTATACAAATTTAATCCATTTTAATTCCGTAACTTAATTTGAATTCCATGGTTGTTTGTTTATTACCATAGAGTTGATGATAATCATTTCAAACCGTTATTCAATCATTGATTTGTACACATGATTTTTAAATATGTTAGCTATAAATTGTTTAATATATTATATACTCTACAGCCAATATATTATAAATTTATATATACGATATTGTTTGATCAAGTGCCTGAAGACGCCCGAGGGCGAAAAAGTTAGCACATTAGTTTGTCCTTAACTTTCAATGAATATTTACATTTGTAAGTGTTGTTTATGTTTTTTAAACTATAAGTCATTTAGACTGAATACCAAAATAAACATTATATTGTATTACATTGTATATTGACTATCTGAAAATTACTACTACTATGCTTACTAACATTTACATTTTGCTCTTACTATTATTATTATTATTATTATTATTATTATTATTATTATTATTATTATTATTATTATTCGATCGTTTTCTGTATTTCTGTTATTTATAATATTTACTATGTATTTTTATACTGGGTGAATGGAATACAAGGCCTAAGGCCTCAACTCTGCCAGTAAAAATAAATCAAATAAAATAAATCAATAAACAATTTAAATTGTAGGACAGGTCATCGTAGTATCATTCTCTATGATGAGAATGTAATGTGAACAGTCTGCGGGGTTTAGTTTTGAATCATTAATATAATGTCAACTACATCACAAATAAGACGCAAATGTCCCCTAATAATACTTGTGTCGCTCTTGAAACATGACGTCACGTCAATATAGTACATGAACAACTAAACTTATCTCCATACTCCCTGGGACAGATTGTGGTCCGTAATGATTACACGCATTCGTGTGCTGCAGCCTCATAAGAATGCATGTAATAACCGTCACATCGAACAGTTCGAGACAAAACCATCCTGTCCTAGATAGAATGTCCAATGCAGTATGCTACGAATCTACGACTATTCGTCCCGGAAAAATCGTACCGCGACAATTCGTCCCAAACTATTTGTCACAACGCTTTTTGGTACCGCTACAACATTTGTACCGTGACAAATCGTTCCAAAGTATTTGTCCCAACATGTTTTAGTCTCACGTTTGTGCCAAATAAGTCATAAATATTGCCAGTTTATTGTCGGCATTGAAAGAGAGGAGCCACCGTCTGCCATTCTTAGCAATTTGGAAACGGTCTGGTATGACTTCCAAATCATCCAGGGATTTAGCATCGGGAGATAAATTTTCTTTACGAACTCTTGCACCAAACGATTTATGGTTTAATTTTTTTTTTTTTAAGTTTTAAGTACGTCTCACTTGACCCACACTGAAATGACGATTCACTGTTGAAGTTGTTGCTTCGTTGGATGACTGCGCTCACTCTTTGATCTCTGCTAAAACTTCGATAGCTCTGCACTTTCCCCAATCAGGAGCATACGTATGACCACTTTCTTTTAGAACTTGACCCTACTTCTAAATGAACTCTAGCAGAACATTCTCCTCTTCTTTCACATCTCAATCCTGTTTCCTTCCTTCCTTCCTTCCTTCCTTCCTTCCTTCCTTCCTTCCTTCCTTCCTTCCTTCCTTCCTTCCTTCCCTATGCTTGGTGTACAAATATCCTTTCCAAATTAATTTGGTTTTGCCTTTCTGAGATATGGTGAGATGTGAACGTTCCATGATTTTAACCAGTTTGTACAACGAATTTTGATCTTGTTTTAAATTTTCGCCTGTTATTAAGTAACTGCTAAGGTTTATTCCTAGACAATAATTGCTTCATTAATCAGGTATTCTTGTCGTACTTTAATTTTTATTGTAATTATAATTGTAAATTTAATATTAATTGTAATCTTATTGTTCATGTTATAGTTGTAATCCCCTGGTAGAGGGGCAGAGAAGTCCTGACGGCCTTATCTCTACCAGGTTAAATAAATAAATACTAATACTAATACTTAATTATTGAAATTTCTTAATTATTAAAATTTCGCAATGGGACAATATATTTTATTTATTTTATTATATTTTTTATTTATTTTTATTTTATTTTAAATCCACCACCAACAGAAGCAAACTTCCAATTACAGGTGGCTTACATGGATACATATACAAAATACATAATAAGGAAAAAACAAAACAAACAACACAAACGAAAGAAAGAAAATACATATCGGTAATATTGTGGTACGTCGTAGATTCGGGACGAAATATTCTTGGAACAATTTGTTGTGGGACGAATTATTATTCTTGGGACGAATTGTCGCGGTACAAATTATATTCTTGGGACGAATTGTCGCGGTACATAGTTCCCGGTACGATTTATCGGGATTCCGTATGCTACCGACCTTACATGACGCAATCTGAAAGGCTTTCTTCTTTAATGAGATTTGGAATAATCAGAATAATCACCAAATATTTCTAGGAGGAGCCAACTTATAACAATTTATTTTGGCCATTTTGTATAATCAAATATGGGTCCTCCGGATTTGTAGCTGGAAGCGCTATCACTTGATCCACAATATACGTTATGTCCATTGTAACTTGCTATCTGTTTTTTTTTTTCTGTCTCTTAAAAAACAACATATCACAGAAGTCGTTTCCAAAAGAACGGATTATTTATGTTTATGTCTATTACGTAGGTAGATGAAGTTGGCAGCATTGTCTTTACGTGCTCCACAAACACATTGACGGTATGCGAAATATGTGACCTGATTGAATAGCTTCTGTGTAATCGGATTAAGCGCGGTGATGTCCCCTTCCAACCCCCTCGCTACAACGCTTTGGTTTGAAATCCCAATCGCCCGGCTTGTTGACAAATGTTATAACATACCATACATTTTATATGAATACTTCGAAACAGGACTCGCATTCAATGCTATTAAATCGTAAGCAAAATATTCCAAAACATCAAAGTGATTTTTTTTACACATTTACGACTATATGTATGGAAATAATATCTGCATGTTTGTCTCTCTCATTTCGAATAAAATTTATTAATATCACATACTCACACAAAGCAAGGATTTAAAATATTTATATAATATTTCATAAAAAATTAATGTCGTAGCCAGAAAAATAGTCCATAACTTCAAGCTCAAAATGAAATTTTTTAAATAAATATATTTTAAAATCTATAACAATACCGAAATTCCGTCAAATGGAAGCTGTTAGATGCTGCTTTTCATTTCATATACTAGGTAGAATACATTGCACGTACTGTTCAACGAAGAAAAGCGTTCAATTTATATGAGTGGTTGTGAGATCAACTTAAGCTTAGGTACGTGAAGTTTGTTATAAGTTATAAAAAAATACGTCATTTCAGTAATCAAAAATTAATAAATGTTATTAAACTGTTGCAGAAGTGTCAGAGAAAGATTTAAAAAATATATTTAAACAAATGTTTTGAAGAAATCACGAGTATTTACGTAGAATATGTTTTTCTAGCACCGAGCATGGGCACTCTTATAATTTATATGGCTAGATATATACAGGATGTTAAAAAGTATCCAATATTTTAGGAGGTGCTAGTATGCATCAAAACAAGAAAATAATGTCTAATAAACGTGGATCCTACAACACATACTTTCTGAGATCTGAACACTTCTTCATAGGAGATGTTCAATCTGACGTCCATTCATGGCAATGCATTTCTCTGCCCTTTGGTGTAAGGAATCACGCACTCTTGAAATTGACCTGGTTCTTCATGTGTCCCTATAACCAAAAGTCTAGGGGATTTAGGTTTGGGGAACGAGCAGGCCAAGATTTGGGGCTTCCCCGATCAATACAGCGGTCCTGAAATGTCAACGTCAGGTGTTCACGCACATTGCGGAGAAAATGTGCTGGTGCGCCATCATGCATGAACCACATCTGTAGTCCTGTTGACATGGCACATTCTCCAGCAGGGCAGGCAATACGCTAATAAGAAAGTCCTAAAAGTCTCTGTGGCACCGCGTATGGCCCTATTAATCTATCACCAAGAACGCCTGCCCATACGTTAATTAAGAATCGGTGCTGATGTCTTGTTTCTTCAACTGCATGGGAATTTTCATCAACCCACACATGCTGATTACGAAAATTCACACCATCTCTGCTGAACTCCGCTCATATCCGCAACCAGACTTTTGTTTTCAGTATTCCTTGCGACGTATCAGTATTCCATGCCAGGATGTCAACTACGATATGATTATCTGGTAGTCTGCTGTATTGTAGGGCAGAGGAATGCATTGCCATGAATGGACGTCACATTGAGCACTTCCTATGAACAAGTGTTCAGATCTCAGAAAGTATGAGCTGTAGGACCCATATTTATTAGACATTATTTTATTATTTTGATGCATACTATCACCTCCCAAAATATTGTATACTTTTTAACACCCTGTATATTTTTTTGGTTTATCTCCTGTTGAGATGTGTGATCGCAGTTTGAGGGGAGAGTTGAACATGAGCTCGTTAACAGTTCCTTTATACTGTAATTACAAGCATAATATATAATTTTCTGTAAACCTTTCTATGGTTCTCCCGCTACTGGACCTTTTGCAGAAGAACCAGCGCTTAATAGACCAAAAATAAATGCACCGTCGAACGCAACGGTACTACCGAATCATATCGGTTCTTGCCATTAGGTCTACTGTCACAGAGAAAGTATGAAATGAAGAGAATGCAGAAAAAAAAGGACAGCATGGAAGAGGAGGATTAATCTGGACAATAGAAGAAGTAAATGAAAAAATTACAATGAAGGAAAGGCAGATGCAAGTAGAACAGGAAAATTACAAGGAGAAAGGACAACGAAAGAGAGAAAATGACAAGAGAAGGGTAAAGTGTAATAAAAGGACGAGAAAAAGAGGAAAGTACAAAGAAAAAGGGAAAAGAGGAGAAAAAAGCACAAAAAATAGGACAAGGCAGCACAAGTACAAGGGAAAATGACAAAGACGAGAAAATTGTACAAAGAGAAAGGAAAAGGCGAAGAGAAAAAGAACGAGGAAAAGGGACACGAAGAAGAAATTACTGCAAAGAAATAGGGAAAGACTGAGAGGAAACGTAGAAGGGTAAATGATAAAAAGAAGAAAAAATACAAGGAAAGTGATAAGGACATGAAAATGCAAGTGTAAACGACAAGAAGGAGGACACGACAAGTACAAAAGAAAAGGATGCGGATGAAAAAATGTACAAAGAGAAAGCACATGATGAAAGGAAAATGTAAGAGATTAAAAGACAAAAAGGAGAAAAAGTACAAGAGAAAGTAAGAAGAACAGAAAAAAGTACAAGGGTAAAGGACAAGGCGGACACAATAAGTACAAAGGAAAAGTACAAGAACAAGAAAATGTACAAAAAGAAATCACACGGCGGAGAGGAATATGAAAGGACAAGGCGGAGACGAAAGTACGAATAAAAAGGACAAGAAAGAGAAAAAGTACAAGAAAAATGACACATAGAAGAAAAGTACAAGTACAAGAGTAAAGGACAAATTGGAGAGGAAACGTACAGGTATGAGAAAAGTGTACAAGTAAAAATGACAAGGAGAGGAAAAGTACTAGGGTAAAGGATAAGGAATTAGTTAAGGACAAAGTATGAGAAGAAATGAAAGGAAAAAGAAGAGAATATATAAAACACAAGGAGAAAAAACAAAGAAGAGAGGAAATATGCAAGGAAAAAGACAAGGACTAGAGAAAAAGTACATGGAAAATTAGAATAAATAAAACAATGAAGATAAAGGAAAATATAAAAAGCAGGAGAAAGAAAATGAGAAGATCATAATTATGAAGGACAACAAATATGGCAGAAGCCTTGGATGGCTGTTGCCAAAAGAATAGCAGATATAAAATGCCAATATGAAACTATGCCAATTTTATCAGTTTCCCGCTCATAAGGTGTGCACATTCATTTGGTGGCTTGATCTTAACCTTTACCTGGGTATAATCAAACTAAGTCTAATATAATTGCTATCCATAAATATGACATAACATATCGTTAAAACGAAAACAGTTATGTTAAATGAGGTAGACATGACGAGAAAAATAATTTAGGTTGTATCTTGTAGAATCCAAGTTAATGGGAGTAAAGTATGTTTAATCCCTCATCGACATATTTTCTGTGCACATATACTGGTCACAAACATTCATGGACCTGTGAATCGAAAGGATTATATGTGGTTCAAAGAGGATTTAGCTGTCGAGCAAGCGGAGAGGATTAGCCAATGCTCCTGGACATCCTTGTCCACCTTCATACTCCAGTTTTTTTACTCGTACAGCTGATAGAAATGTTTTCAGATTTACGTGGTACACTTCAGAACATCACTTTTTCACATTTGTGTCATCTACTGGAATTATACTCGAACTGAAATGTATTCACAATTCATACTCGCCATAAATAACATGAAATGGCCTACTTAGCATTAACTTTATAGCAGGGAAGCAAGAATAACACATTACTGACTTACTGACTGACTGACGAACTGGTTTATTGACACATTTACCGACTAATATAGCTTTGACTGACTGACTGACTCTCTGACTGACTGACTGACTGACTGACTGACTGACTGACTATCTATCTGACTGACTGGCTCTGACTGACTGACTGACTGACTGACTATCTATCTCACTGGCTGGCTGACTATCTCGCTGACTGACTGACTGACTCCAGACTGACTGACTGACTGACTGACTGACTATCTCACTGGCTGACTGACTATCTCACTGACTGACTGACTGACTGACTGACTGACTATCTATCTCACTGGCTGACTATCTCGCTGACTGACTGACTCCTGACTGACTGACTGACTGACTGACTCACTGACTGACTGACTGACTATCTATCTATCTCACTGGCTGACTGACTATCTCGCTGACTGACTGACTCCTGACTGACTGACTGACTGACTGACTATCTATCTCACTGGCTGACTGACTATCTTGCTGACTGACTGACTCCTAACTGACTGACTGACTGACTGACTGACTATCTCACTGGCTGACTGACTATCTATCTCACTCACTGACTGACTGACTGACTGACTGACTTACTGACTATCTGACTGACTGATTATCTGACTATCTGACTAACATACAAACACGTTCATGTCTGAGTATTTCTGACAAAGTAAATATTATTCAACGCCTTGAAAACGGTGAAAGTATTAAAGATATTGCTGGAGTGTTCCAAGTAATATTTATTTATTTATTTATTTATTTATTTATTTATTTATTTATTTACTTTTATAAATATATATTTTATAGGAAATAAAATTAATTTTATTAGCATTGTATCAGATTCACTTTTTATAATGAATTAACAACCCGTATGAACATTTTTTTACTGTCCATAACATTCCTTGACTTTCGTGCTCTACCTAACCATGATGCTTGCAGATTGCAGGGGACTTGCTTCGTGTGTCGTATCTAAGTCGGTAAACATTAGCTTTCTCCTATATGGACGGAGCCGTGTACACCTTTACACACTTTAGCAACCGTTTCAATTCTTATCATACTCATAGTATCATCCTGTATAAAGAAACGCCCTAAAAATATTAAACATTTTGCAGTTGTACAAATTTTAAACATTCTACACAGAATTTTGAAAATCGTTGTTTGCATTGCCTGGAAATGAGAATTTCCATTTTAAATAGGCTTGTAACTTCTTGTAACGTATTCATGAATTTTCTGCACAACAAACCTATTGATATTAATATTCATGAGCTTTAAATTTAATATTCTGTTAAAATCCCTTTTTAAACACTTTGGAAAGCTTCACAATTTATTCCGAGGCAGAAGATATGAACAAGTCTCTTGTGGCACAGGTAAATGTGTAGGCATATCAACGTCCACAACTTTCTGTCTGTGCATGTGTGAGTCTTCACATACCGTACTCGGGGATCACATGAGAGAATCCTGCGTTAACTGACGAATCCTTACTAAAGAGGTTGAGGTTTATTCTCTGAAATTTGTGACATAGATGGCGGATAGAGACCAGGTATTCTCAAAACACTCCACTCCCTTCGTCATTACCTTTCCACTATGTCTGAATTACAGCTGTATGATAATCTCATCGCTTCTGGATAGCTTCTGTAATTTAAAATTGACGTTAAATAGAGAGTATAATTGAATTGCTAAAGCATTACCGGAGTCGTGTTTTTTACGAAAGATAAACGCGAACAATCATTTACAGGTGAAACCAAAAGTGTCATGTGAATAGTAAGCAATTTATATTAATATTTTAACTCGAATTTTCTTGAGTTTTAGCTATTTCTCTCAAGTATTAACCGTTTACGCGATAAATACAATGTTACAGGTAATTTCGTCCAATTTAAAATGTCCACAGACAAAAAGGTCCAGTCAAAAATATTCAAGTAAAAATCGTCCGAGAAGTTTAATCCAAGCAATAAATGCCCAAAAAGCAAAATGATTCAAAATGTAATACATCCAATATACGAAATGGACCAATACGCAATAGGTCCGATATATTAAAGGCCCAATATGTACGGAAGTCCAACATGTAATAATACAGTATAACTTGTGTAAATATTTGGCGTTTTATTGAACATTTCAAACAGCAACAAAGCCAAATAGAAACCATGGCCTTACAATTACTTGCAGATCACACTAATATAAAACAGGCCCTAAATAAAAGGTATATAGAGAACCAATAAAGAATCGCCATTCTAATAAACAGCTACAAGCAATATAAAGCTGAAAATTAATTGCCTAGCTATTTAAGAGCAAATTCATATCATCCCAAATTATACAGTAACCCGGATGGGCCTGAAAATGTTGACGAATACTAAATTAATGTTATCCTACGTTTCCGAAGTCCATAAAAATTTACTGCTTATAATGTTTTTGTAATAGCTATTATAGCCTATTAGCAAATAAAGTTATATTGCAGACATCGTTATGTGAGTAATTGTGTTGTTATATTATATTTACATTTGACTTTTTCGTATCTTCTACATTACAATCACATGGACATTGTCGTTAATTGGACATTTTGGCCTTTGGTCTTAATTACTGCGTGGATATTTTTGCGTTGGACATTATACTGTAGTACCTTTCAGTAAATATTGGACATTAGAAGCATATGGGCATTTTCGTATGTTAAAGCTTTCTGTATTGGACATTATCTCTGTTCACCAAATACAATAGAATAAAATTGTTTTTTTTTTTTGTGATTTAATTTTATGTAACAAACATTAGACATTCCGTCGTCACTACTATTGAACTTTATACAATTCTATACAATTATTAACCACATTATTTTCTGAATCACATACATAGAGCTATTTCACCTTGTTTAGTTCACTGTTTTTTTTTAATTTAGCTTCCTTATGAATCAAAAAAGAGTCACAAAGGCTCTTTTAAACTAGTTTTACTCTATCTATTTTTGAAGACTGTTTCGTTTATATGACGTCATTCCATTTTCGGCCAATGAAGTGTGATGAAATTTTGAATTACAACCAATCATAGTCTTACATCGCGATAATTTCTGCAGCTCGATTTATCACTATCAATTTATCGCATGGTCGTTCTTTTGTTTAGTCAGTGTCGCCAACTGTTTCTACGTAGATCGATGAGCATGGTTCCATTGTACTAAATCAATTGCGAAAGCCTACTTCCACATCTATATCTTCATCTAATTCCATGTCCATTGTATCTAAAAAAAATTACACTCCTTCATAACAATTGTTCATTTAATTAATGTATTAATCAGGTTATTTGTAATTATACTATACAATTTTTAAATTAAATTATGATTTCAGCAGATAATGAAAACGTATTTCTGTTATAATAACAAGAAAAAAGCGCAGTACATGTAATTTACATATTTAAGCCTGTATTTCACTTTTCTCAATTGGCATTACTGAATAAAATTCAATTTCTTTATTGCAGTAATCGTTATTCATCTATTTCGACTTCACAGTGTCTGAATAGGTTAATTATTCATAAATATACAATTATTAACATTTTGTGAGTGAATTTTAGGGATATATTATTTACATTTCACGAAATAGTCCTAATAAATCTCAGACCTGTTTTGACATTACTATAGATAATTTTTCATAGTCATAACTTTTTATTTTTAACATTTAATAACATTTTTCTACGATAGTGTGTAAAGTTGCATTTTATCCACTGTTATTGCGTAAAGTGAGTCTTTAAAACACTAGTGCGCAAGAAAGTCAGTAATCACTTTACACACTGCTATTTATTTTACATATTACCAAAAAAAATGTAATATTCAATGTACGAACTTCATTCAATAAGGAATTAATACATTACTTCGATTTTTCATTACTTAAATATTACACGTAACATTCACATTTACATTTTATCCCTTATTAATTTTGAAGCTACATGTTACTCATTGCAACAAGAAGTAACACTCAACTTTTTCCAACCGCTTTGTTGATTATGTCCGGTTAAGATGGCATGAAATCGTGATTATTAATAAATGAGGCTGTAATTCCATGGTTACTTAATTCTTAATGATTCTCAATGTAGACGGCCATGACATCGTGATCTTATAACCTCTCCAATTCTAAATATTATTATTTGATGTAAATTTGTGATATCGTAGAAAAAACATTGTACGATACACATTCGTAAAGTTATTTTTTGGCCCTTGTATGTTTGTGAAAGTCGACTTCGCCTCGTTCCATAAATTTTACACTCGTGCCAAAAAGAGAACCTTTATGAACTTGCCTCATAAATAGCTATTATCTACGAGCCTGTACTAGATACAAAATGTAAGTCACGCTTACATCGTGATCTTATAACCTCTCCAATTCGAAATATTATTATTTGATGTAAATTTGTGATATCGTAGAAAAAACATTGTACGATACACATTCGTAAAGTTATTTTTTGGCCCTTGTATGTTTGTGAAAGTCGACTTCGCCTCGTTCCATAAATTTTACACTCGTGCCAAAAAGAGAACCTTTACGAACTTGTCTCATAAATAGCTATTATCTACGAGCCTGTACTAGATACAAAATGTAAGTCACGCTTACATCGTGATCTTATAACCTCTCCAATTCGAAATATTATTATTTGATGTAAATTTGTGATATCGTAGAAAAAAACATTGTACGATACACATTCGTAAAGTTATTTTTTGGCCCTTGTATGTTTGTGAAAGTCGACTTCGCCTCGTTCCATAAATTTTACACTCGTGCCAAAAAGAGAACCTTTACGAACTTGTCTCATAAATAGCTATTATCTACGAGCCTGTACTAGATACAAAATGTAAGTCACGCTTACATCGTGATCTTATAACCTCTCCAATTCGAAATATTATTATTTGATGTAAATTTGTGATATCGTAGAAAAAAACATTGTACGATACACATTCGTAAAGTTATTTTTTGGCCCTTGTATGTTTGTGAAAGTCGACTTCGCCTCGTTCCATAAATTTTACACTCGTGCCAAAAAGAGAACCTTTATGAACTTGCCTCATAAATAGCTATTATCTACGAGCCTGTACTAGATACAAAATGTAAGTCACGCTTACATCGTGATCTTATAACCTCTCCAATTCGAAATATTATTATTTGATGTAAATTTGTGATATCGTAGAAAAAAACATTGTATGATACACATTCGTAAAGTTATTTTTTGGCCCTTGTATGTTTGTGAAAGTCGACTTCGCCTCGTTCCATAAATTTTACACTCGTGCCAAAAAGAGAACCTTTACGAACTTGCCTCATAAATAGCTATTATCTACGAGCCTGTACTAGATACAAAATGTAAGTCACGCTGGCCAGTAACATCGTTAAATGCTAATGACTCAGTATTTGTAAAAGCTAGACAACAAAAACCTGTATCTAAATTTAAGAGTAAATACAGAATTTCTGTGTAATTTAATTTTACGCCATAATGAATATTTTACACGTTGTTACAGAATCACTATATGAAAATATGCAACAGTTTTCGCTCACCCCACACCTTCAATTGCTTGACACGCCCATAGTACGAGAGGTGAATCTATACATATTGCGAGTGAAATATGTAAGTGAACATGAGCTTTTCAAATATGTACTCATATTTTAGCTAGCTTTTATGGTTTAAGATCTTTGGTACAATTTGTTAATAAAGTTCTGTTATGTTGAAGAAACTGTTACTTATGGTCCGTTCCAGAAATCTGTGGAGTAGAAAGACGAAATAAAACCTGTGCGCAAATGGTATATGGGAGGGCTAGGACCAATAACCACTCTGGGGGAGACATTGATTGAACGAAACTACCAATCCCTTGCAGAGAGGGGATCATTTCTATCTGAACACTCTACCACGAGCATCTTACCCTTTAGCGGCCTCGAACTGATGCTGACCGCAATACACTGCGGCACAGATAGATTCCGCCCCCACATGTGGCGGTTCACTGTACAGATTCCTGGGACGGACCATAGTTTGTTGTGACGTTTGCGTGCCGAGTACGTGAATATATTTTAATATTCAATCAAATTCAAAACGTACGTATTCAAACAACATAACGTTATTCAACAACTTTAAGTTGAGGATCGAATTTCCCTTGTATTTTTTTAATTGTTTAATTAACGGCGTTATATCAACTGCGAGGGTTTTTTCAGTATTTTTTAAAGATGGAATCGAGGATGTATCATCATTTACCTTACATTCTCCTTACAGTTGAGAAAAACCTCGAAAAGAACCCACTCAGGTAATCAGTCCAAGAGAAATATCCACGTCTGTTCCTTACCCCAGATATGTCGGTGACTTACTGATTACGGACCATATAGACAACCTGAATAACAAGTAAAGGTAATCCAAAATAGTGGCTGGAATGATACCATGTCGAAATAATTAATTTTTTGATGATTATGATGATTATGATGATGATGATGATGATGATGGGGCCTCAAATTTTTAGGTTTGTTTAGCATAGGCTGAAACATACGTTCTTTAATGCCCCTAATTTTAGACAATATCATCGCTCTAAAGTTTCTCGTTTTGCGTACATTTAGGGATTTTACACAAAATTGTTGCAACCTATCCTATTCGAGCCTAAAAATCCGAGGTCTAGATGATGATAAGGATGACGATAATGATGACGATTATTATTATTATTATTATTATTATTATTATTATTATTATTATTATTTTCCCCCTTTGATTTCTTACAGTGTAATAAGAAAATGCAATGAGACCATAAATAAGCATAAGTAAATATTTTATTCCACCATTGAAAATTTGAACAAAAACGAATTAACAAGAAATTAGAACAATAAAAAAAAAATATTTCTATTAAATATCCTCTCAGTTCTTAATCTCTCACGAAGTACTACGAAGGAACTCTGTGAGTCCGCTAGAATCATAACTTACAATATCCAAAACCTTGTTCTTCGGCAATTAGCCTAAGCAAAAACTTACATCTCACTAATTACCATTTGGCAGTAATTATTTTAAATATACCGTCTATTATAATTCTAAATATTAATTACTGTTTTAACTAAAATCATTTGTTTTATATAAGTTTACGAATTATTAAAGAATAAGTAAATTGTTTGGATATTGTGAATTATGATTCTAGAGGACTCGAGTATTCATCACTGCAGAAAACGTTTAATCAATCACTCAAAGCAGGTGTAAAACGAATGTATAAGAAAGCCCTCAAATATTTGTAAGTTTTCTTAATGTTTAATTTAAATAAAATTTTTGATTGTAGTCTATATTATATTTTTATCCGTAATAAAAATCTATTAGTATATTATACAGGCATAAAATGTTGTTTTACTATTTTTATCATTACCTTCACAATAAATGGACTGCAACAGCTTCTTTCCTACACCCAGAGGTCACACGCCGCGCGTAATTATTAATACTACAACGTTCTTTTTTTTCAACTGCAAGGATGAATATTTAAACTTACATCACACCTTTGTCTTTAAACTTCATGTAGTCTAGCTAGTATTAAATGATCTGATATTTCTGTTAAGTATCATTATTGTGTTCATAATTAAGCACTGAAATGAAAAACAATTTAACGTCATAGTATATTCTGTATTTCTGAGAAAATAATAAACACGTGATATCACACGAAAAATCTCAGTGATAGCTGCGAGCGAACGGTTGCTCCTCTGTCGGCTTGAGGAAACGGCCACGCACTGAGCTCATAACTTGGCAGCCTCACGGAGCAGAGAGGGTTGCGTTCTGGGTGCGCCTGCGTTGTCGTTCAAAATTAAATGTTGGCATCAAGCCCCACATTATTAATGTTACTACTACCAGTAAACTCTAGTTCGACTGTTTAACTACGCGTTGTTGTGGTTCGCGAGTGTTTTGTATACAGGGAGATCGTAGTTCGAAACCTAAAACTGATTTATTTTTTGCTGCCTTCCATTTCTGTGCTCTACTATTCGTTTATGAATTTTAGGTACCTAATGTAACAAAGTTTACAGCTATTAAGGAAGTTCAAATTATCTATGCATTTTATTATTATTATTATTATTATTATTATTATTATTATTATTATTATTATTATTATTATTATTATTGATATTATTATTATTGTTGTTGTTATTGATATTATTATTGTTGTTATTATTATTATTGTTATTATTATTAGGCCTATTAGTATTATCATTGTTGTTACTGTTATTATTATTGTTGTTATTGTTATGATTATTATTGTTGTTATTGTTATTATTGTTGTTATTATTATTGTTGTTATTATGTTGTTATTGTTATTATTGTTATTATTATTATTATTATTATTATTATTATTATTATTATTATTATTATTTGCTCTTGGAAAGATTTATCATTTATGTATTCTTTTAGGCATTATACTCAATTATCATTGTCTCATAGTATTCTTGGTTAGCCTATGTATTTTAAAGTCATCCATTATTTATCCCTTCATCGTCATTATTGTAATTAATTGTAATTGTATTTATGTGTAATAATTATTTTTGTATTATGTTTTTGTTATATTATTTGTGCTGAACTGTAATTGGCCACTGGCTGTTGTACAGCACATTAAATATAAATAAATAAATAAATAAATAAAATAAATTATTATTATTGATATAAGCAGTTGACCTGGTATGGGCATGTGACAAGAATGCCAGAAGAAAGGTTAACTAGAAAGGCGCTGGAATGGTGTCCGTCTGGGAGAAGAAGGAAAGGGAGATCTAGAAATTCATGGTTGCAGGAGATCGGAACAGGGATGAGAGACTGCAGACTGAACGACATGGATTGGATGGATAGAGAAGAGTGGATGACAATAATAATATTTTAAGACTTTAGGCACAGAAAGATGTGTAAACATTAGAAATATGTATATAAATAAAAATTATTATTATTATTATTATTATTATTATTATTATTATTATTATTATTATTATTATTATTATTATTATTATTATTATTATTATTATTATTATTATTAAAATGTGTCTCAGTGAAACGTACAGCAGACTCCGTATAGGTCAGTTTGTCAGATGCATTTCCAATTCACTGTGGGCTAAAGCAGGGAGATGCACTATCACCTTTACTTTTTAACTTTGCTGTAGAGTATGCCATTAGGAAAGTCCAGGATAACAGAGAGGGTTTGGAACTGAACGGGTTACATCAGCTGCTTGTCTATGCGGATGACGTGAATATGTTAGGAGAAAATCCACAATTAGGGAAAACACGGGAATTTTACTGGAAGCAAGTAAAGAGATAGGTTTTGAAGTAAATCTCGAAAAGACAAAGTATATGATTATGTCTCGTGACCAGAATATTGTACGAAATGAAAATATAAAAATTGGAAATTCATCCTTTGAAGAGGTGGAAAAATTCAAATACCTGGGAGCAACAGTAACAAATATAAATGATACTCGGGAGGAAATTAAACACAGAATAAATATGGGAAATGCGTGTTATTATTCGTTTGAGAAGCTTTTGTCTTCCAGCCTGCTGTCAAAAAATCTGAAAGTTAGAATTTATAAAACAGTTATATTACCGGTTGTTCTTTATGGTTGTGAAACTTGGACTCTCACTTTGAGAGAGGAACAGAGGTTAAGGGTGTTTGAGAATAAAGTACTTAGGAAAATATTTGGGGCTAAGAGGGATGAAGTTACAGGTGAATGGAGAAAATTACAACACAGAACTGCACACATTGTATTCTTCACCTGACATAATTAGGAACATTAAATTCAGACGTTTGAGATAGACAGGGCATGTAGCACGTATAGGCGAATCCAGAAATGCATATAGAGTGTTAGTTGGAAGGCCGGAGAGAAAAAGACCTTTGGGGAGGCCGAGACGTAGATGGGGAGATAATATTAAAATGGATTTGAGGAAGGTGGGATGTGATGATATGAGATTGGATTAATCTTGCACAGGATAGGGACCAATCGCGGGCTTATGTGAGGGCGGCAATGAACCTCCGGGTTCCTTAAAAGCCAGTAAGTAAGTAAGTGCAAATTATTTCGGGACGCGGGACGCAATGGTCGAAATAGGGACTGTCCCGATAAATATGGGACGGTTGGCAAGCCTAACTCCATACCTCTATTTGTATTCATCATCATCCATAGCGCTACAGCCCGGATCGGGCCTCGGCTTCCTTAAGAATTCTTCTCCATCGGTCTCGATCTTTAGCCACCGTCCACCAGTTCTTCACTCCAAGCCTCTTAATGTCATCCATAACACAGTCTATCCATCGTAGCTTTGGCCTTCCAACTCTTCTCCCTCCAGCAATCCCATGTTCCATCACATTCCTAGGTATTTCACATTCATCCATTCTCTTAACATGCCCTGCCCATCTCAGACGAGCAATCTTAATGGATGTTATTATATCGGGAGACTCATAAAGCTGGTATAATTCGTTGTTATATCTTATTCTCCAAGTTTCACCATCCCTTACAGGTCCAAAAATCCTTCGCAATATCTTCCTTTCGATCCATTTGTATTGCTGGGTCCTAATTTTTGGTCGAGCAAAAATACTCGTATTTTACGAAAACACTCGTCTTATTCTCTGGTTTATACTATGAATCACCATATAATAATAATAATAATAATAATAATAATAATAATAATAATAATAATAATAGTAATAATAAAAATAATAATATCTACCGTAAAAACAATAATAATAACAACTATAGTTTTATGAGTAGAAAATAATATATTTAAATTATAAGTGTACCTAGCAAACTTGGGATGGAACCCTGCATGGGACAAGTTGTCGGGTTGAGGTTTGTTCGGGTTTCGTCTCAACCCTTTAAGAGTGCTGGATAACTTTCGGTGTTGGACTCTGGGCTCATTTCGCCGTCATTATTACCTTCATCTTCATCCATCCTGCCTACTTCCATACTCATGTCATCCTATCATACGGGGCGAAGAGAATCCGATCTAATGAGTGCCTCAAGCTCAGAACAGGATTCTTCATTATAATCGCCAAAATGTTGGCAGAGGCACATATGGTCACGAGTCAATATGAGCAGCATTAGCTAAAAATAATTGTGAAAATTTTGAGTAAAACTTCTAAAACAGAAAATTACAGTAACTACCAATAAAAATAGTACCAATAGTACGCTAGCCTGCCAACACAATGCAATTTTTGCTAACATAATTACGCTTTCGATATACGAAGTATAGCAAAGTGGCATGATATGAGACAAATCATATTACAAGAGCGTTCTGCATCTTGATATCGCAAAATGAAATATGGTGTGTAGTTTCTTTGCCCGTATGTTTATATAGTCTTCCCATGCGAACCACTGAGCGGATTTATTGATATTTAACACTTACGACGTCAATAATATTCAAGACGCATATTGTACACATAACATTTTAATAATTTTAATTAGAATAATTACAGCATTTTATGTGGAATCATTTGTAAAGCAAGACGTAATAGTTATTTGTTACTAAATGGCCACAATAACTTTCATAACCTAAATGAGTCTCTGCTATAAATATATTCTTTCAGAGGAAAGGTTCTTATGTGTAGAAGTAAATACTTTATTATAATAAAGTATTTGGTAGAAGCACGTAGAAGTCTTAGCTGAAAATTGTACTCAGAGTTGCCAGATTCTATCATGAGGAATCCAAGGACAAATGATGATACTGTGTTCCTATCTTAACGTAACTAAACATTTGAATTAATTCAACTTTTAACACAACCGATTTTATTCGTTTTATGTATTTATATTAATTATTACTAAGGTGATCATATTTTTGAAACAAGAAAACAGGACATTTTACATTTTTTCCTCAATGAAACAAGGGACAAAATAGGATGTTTAATTGTTTCTTCATAAATACGAAGATTTCGAAATAAATAAATAATAACTAATATAATCTATATGCATTTCTGAATCCGCCCATACGTGCTACATGCCCTGTCCATCTCAAACGTCTGGATTTAATGTTCCTAATTATGTCAGGTGAAGAATACAATGCGTGCAGTTCAATGTTGTGTAACTTTCTCCATTCTCCTATAACTTCATCCTTCTTAGCCCCAAATATTTTCGTAAGCACCTTATTCTCAAACACTCTTAACCTATGTTCCTCTCTCTAAGTGAGAGTCCAAGTTTCACAGCCTTAAAGAACAACCGGTAATATGACTGTTTTATAAATTCTAACTTCCAGATTTTTTGACAGCAGACTGGATGATAAAAGCTTCTCAACCGAATAATAACAGGCACTTCCTATATTTATTCTGTATTTAATTTCCTCCCGAGTATCATTTATATTTGTTGCTGTTGCTCCCAGGTATTTGAATTTTTCCACCTCTTCAAAGGATGAATTTCCAATTTTTATATTTCCATTTGGTACAATATTCTCATCACGAGACGTAGTCATGTGCTTTGTCTTTTCGGGATTTACTTCCAAACCTATTATTTTACATGCTTCAAGTAAAATTCCCGTATTTTCCCTACGAAATAATTTGCACGCGCATCAAAATGTCCCGATTTTATGGCGTTAAAGACATTTACAGCTGATTTCAATTTGTAACAAATGGAGAAATAATTATCTATTTATACTATTTTTCAACTTGTTTTGCGGTCATTAAGTTTTGTAATTTTTTTTTACATATATTACATGAAGAGAGAGAGTGTGCGTGCGTGCGTGCGTGCGAGCACGCATGAGGAGGGGATAGAATCATAGATAGAGAATACCATACATAAAATGATGTGTGTGTCTAAGGCCTACCCACTTCACTTTACGTGATTCCTCATTCGACCCATTCGATACGGCTCAACGCTTGGTTGCACTGAGTTGCTTGTCTTGCATCTTGATCATAATAATTATATCCATGAGCAGGCTTAAGAAAGGACGTGTAATTCCTAAGTTATTGATTGCTGTCAGCTTGTCGGTGATGATAATACATGAATATTATTTTTTTGCTTACTTTATACTGTAGCCTACTTTATAAAGTATACTCGTAATAAAACAATTATATTCTGTGAGGGAGGGAATAGAAGTTATCCCTGGCAGGGATGTAAATATAAATTTATGAGAGGGGGATAATCTTCCAACAGGGGGGAAATTCCCCCCATTCCCCCCATTAATTCGTATCCTGGTTCAGTATATGAATTGATAGGTGCAAGTAATTATTTTCACAGAATTGTCGGTAGTGTCTGTGTCCATAATTTTTACTTATGAAAGTTGACAAGCCTATATGGATTCAAAATATTTGGGCCAAATTCATGTACTTAATACACATAACCGTGAATCACTATGGCTGTTCCACTGGTGATAAAAGTCCACTTTAAACCTCTTCTGTGTTAATAATATATTTATTCAGTTTTAATATTCACTGTCAGCGCCTTTACAACGTAGATTTCGTGTGATCTGTGCCAGAGCCATCTTCAGTTACAAGCCGGAGCATGGGTAGGTTTGGCAACGCTGAGTGGAGGCGTGCAGAGGCGAAATAAAGGCATGACGTTTGACGTTTTAGTTCTTTGATTTCGTTGTCACGTGTACATTTTCGACATTAATTGATACAAAACTAAGTGCATAAGTTCAAGATTCAGTGTATTGATGTACGTAATTTATTACGGAATCCGAAATGGTATTTTGAGTTTCAGAATACCGCGTAAGTACTTGCATACAGCCATTTATAACTTTAAAAAATTAAAAGCATACGTGTTTTTATTGATGGTACAACGGAAAATAAATAAATACTTAAAGAAATGTTACTTGTACCAAAAATAAATAAAATAACGACGTACTTTCGCAATACACTATTCCAATCGATTGACTATTATGTGGCTAGTAAATTGACAATGTTTTGCGCCTTTATGTCGTTTCATCTCTGACGTGAAAGGTCTAGGATATCATATACATTTTAATTTCATGTGATTATCTGTCGTGCTTTTCTAGAAATATTTGAGATGCCCAGGAAGCCAGTTTTAGTTTGAACCTCGCCAGTCACCATAACAATACTGTTATCCTAAATTATTTGTTATAAATTTTCTAAAATATAATTATAAATAGGCCAAAACCAAGTATGAAGATCTATGAAAAAATGAAGAAGCATACCTTCAACATAATACGTAACAAACAACATTATTATCTATTAACTATATTAAGAATGTGCCAATTACTCGTAGCGTAAAGTCAGTGAAATTTAGATCTTCTAAATAGGAAATGAAAAGAAACATGTTTATAACTAATTTATTACAAAAGAAACAATATTAATAAAATACGCCGTGCGCTATTGTACTAGCCCGTGCGCAACCGTACTATGCCGTGCGCAACTGTACTATGCCGTGCACTGCTGTACTACGTGGTGCGCAACTGTACTGTGCTGTGCACTACTGTACTACGTGGTGCTCAACTGTACTATGCCGTGCACTGCTGTACTACGTGGTGCGCAACTGTACTATGCTGTGCACTACTGTACTACGTGGTGCTCAACTGTACTATGCCGTGCACTGCTGTACTACGTGGTGCGCAACTATACTATGCTGTGCACTACTGTACTACGTGGTGCTCAACTGTACTATGCCGTGCACTGCTGTACTACGTGGTGCGCAACTATACTATGCTGTGCACTACTGTACTACGTGGTGCGCAACTGTACTATGCTGTGCACTACTGTACTACGTGGTGCTCAACTGTACTATGCCGTGCACTGCTGTACTACGTGGTGCGCAACTGTACTATGCTGTGCACTACTGTACTACGTGGTGCGCACCTGTACTGTGCTGTGCACTACTGTACTACGTGGTGCGCACCTGTACTATGCCGTGCACTACTGTACTACGTGGTGCGCAACTGTACTACGCTATGCACTACTGTACAACGCCGTGCACAACTGTACTACGCCATGAGCAACTGTACTACACCGTGCACTAATGTACTACGCCGTGCGCAACTGTACTACACAATGCGCAACTGTACTACACAATGCGCAACAGTACTACGCTGTGCACTACTGTACAACGCCGTGCACAACTGTACTACGCCATGCGCAACTGTACTACACCGTGCACTAATGTACTACGCCGTGCGCAACTGTACTACACAATGCGCAACTGTACTACACAATGCGCAACAGTACTACGCTGTGCACTACTGTACAACGCCGTGCACAACTGTACTACGCCATGCGCAACTGTACTACACCGTGCACTAATGTACTACGCCGTGCGCAACTGTACTACACAATGCGCAACTGTACTACACAATGCGCAACAGTACTACGCTGTGCACTACTGTACAACGCCGTGCACAACTGTACTACGCCATGCGCAACTGTACTACGCCATGCGCAACTGTACTACACCGTGCACTAATGTACTACGCCGTGCGCAACTGTACTGCGCTGTGCACTACTCTATTACGCCGTGCGCAACTTTACTACGCCGTGTGCTACTGCACTATGCTGTGCACAACTGTCCCACGCCGTGCGCAATTGTACTATACCCTGCACTACAGTACTACGCCGTGCGCAACTGTACTATACCGTGCACTACAGTACTACGCCGTGCACTATTATATTACGCCAAGCGCAACTGTAATACGCCGTGCATTATTTTACTACACCGTGCAATATTGTACTACGCCGTGCGCAACTATACTACACCGTGCACTATTGTACTACGCCGTGCGCTACAGTACAATGCCGTGCGAACTGTATTATGCCGTGCGCTACTGTACTACGCCGCGCACTATTGTACTACGCCGTGCAGAATTGTACTATGAAGTGCGAAACTGTACTATGCGTGCACTATTGTACTCAAACGTGCACTAAGCCGTGCACTACTGTACTACGCCATGCACTACTGTACTATGCCGTGCACTAATGCACTACACCGTTCGATACTGAAATATGCCGTGCAATATTGTACTATGCCGTGCACAACTAACTACGCCGTGCAATATTATATTACGCCTTGCGGTAATGCACAACGCCCTGCAATACAGTATTATGCCGTGCGCAACTGTACTATGCCGTGCATTATTGCACTACGACGTACACTACTTAACTACTCTAATAAGTCGTGCACTACTGTGTTTATGTCGTGCGCTACTGCACTACGTCGTGCACTACTCTACTAAGTCGTCCACTACTGTACTTATGTCGTGCACTACTGTACTACGTCGCGCACCACTGTACTACAACGTGCACTACTCTACTAAGTCGTGCACTAATATCCTAAGACGTACACTACTGTACTTATGTCGTGCGCAACTGTACTGTGTCGTGCACTACTCTACTAAGTCGTCCACTACTGTGCTTATAACGCACGCTTCTGTAATACGTCGAGCACTACTCTACTAAGTCGTACACTATTGTACTTTTGTCGTGCGCTACTGTACTATGTCGTGCACTACTCTACTAAGTCGTGCACTATTGCATTTATGTCGTGCGCCACTGTACTACAACGTGCACTACTCTAGTAAGTCGTGCACTATTCTACTGAGTCGTGCACTATTGCATTTATGTCGTGCGCCACTGTACTACAACGTGCACTACTCTAGTAAGTCGTGCACTATTCTACTGAGTCGTGCACTATTGCATTTATGTCGTGCGCCACTGTACTACAACGTGCACTACTCTAGTAAGTCGTGCACTATTCTACTGAGTCGTGCACTATTGCATTTATGTCGTGCGCCACTGTACTACAACGTGCACTACTCTAGTAAGTCGTGCACTATTCTACTGAGTCGTGCACTACTGTACTTATGTTGTGCGATACTGTATTACATCATGCACTACTCTACTAAGTCGTGCATTACTGTGTTTATGTCGTGCTCTACTGTACTACATCGTGCACTACTTACTAAGTCGTGCACTACTGTACTTATGTCGAGCAACTACTGTACTACGTCGTGCACTACTCTACTAAGTCGTGCACTACTGTACTTATGTCGTTCACTACTGTACTACGTCGTGCACTACTCTACTAAGTCGTGCACTACTGTAAATATGTCGGGCGCAAATGAACTACGTCGTGCACTACTCTACTAAGTCGTGCACTACTGTAAATATGTCGTGCGCAAATGAACTACGTCGTGCACTACTCTACTAAGTCGTGCATTACTGTACTTATGTCGTGCGCTACTGTACTACGTCGTGCACTACTGTACTTATGTCGTCCTCTGCTGAACTTATGTAGTGCGATACTGTGCTTATGTCGTGCGCTACTATACTACGCCGTGCACTACTCTACTAAGTTGTCCACTACTATATTTATGTTGTGCGCAACTGTACTACGTCGTGCACTACTGTACTTATGTCGTGCTCTCCTGTACTTATGTCGTGAGCTACTGTACTACGTCGTCCAGTAATTTACTTATGTCGTGCGCTACTGTCATACATCATGCACTACTCTACTAAGTCGTGCACTACTATACTTATGACGTGCGCTACTGTATTAAATCGTGCACTACTGCACTAAGTCGTGCACTAGTGTACTTATGACGTGCGCTACTGTACTACGTCGTGCACTACTCTACTAACTCCTGCACTACTCTATTAAGTCGTGCACTAATGTACTTACGTCGTGCGATACTGTACTTCGTCGTTCACTACTGTACTAAGTGGTACACTACTGTACCTATGTCGTGCGCTACTGTACTAAGTGATACACTACTGCACCTATGTCGTGCGCTACTGTACTAAGTGGTACACTACTATACCTATGTCGTGCGCTACTGTACTAAGTGGTACACTACTATACCTATGTCGTGCGCTACTGTACTAAGTGATACACTACTGCACCTATGTCGTGCGCTACTGTACTAAGTGGTACACTACTATACCTATGTCGTGCGCTACTGTACTAAGTGGTACACTACTATACCTATGTCGTGCGCTACTGTACTAAGTGGTACACTACTATACCTATGTCGTGCGCTACTGTACTAAGTGATACACTACTGCACCTATGTCGTGCGCTACTGTACTAAGTGGTACACTACTATACCTATGTCGTGCGCTACTGTACTACGTCGTGCACTACTGTACTTACGTCGTGCGCTACTTTACTACGTCGTGCAGTACTCTAATAAGCCATTTACTACTCTACCTATGTCGTGCGCTCCTGTACTACGTCGTGCACTACTCTACTATGTCGTGCACTACTGTACTTATATCGTGCGTTACTGTATTACGTCGTGCACTACTGTACTTATGTCATTCGCTACTGTACTTATGTCGTGCGCTACTGTACTACGTCGTGCAGTACTCTACTATGTCGTGCACTACTCTACTAAAGGTACGGTCACACGTCGCTACTTTTGCAGCGCTACTTTTATACTGCAGCTGCAAAAGTTGCGTGTCGTGTTCACACGTAAGCCAAAAGTAGCGCGCTGCACGCTACTTTTCGTGCTGCGCAACCCGAGTGCTGCAAAAGTTGCAACTGGAGGTTGCGAGTCTGTTCACACGCAAGGCACTACTTTTGCAGCCGCAGTCATGCTGCAGGTTCCCATCTCCGTGTTGACTTCTCAATATACATTTTGTGGTTATGTTCGCATTATTAAGAAACTCATGCGAAAGCTTCCTTATCTATTATTTGCCTTTCTGTCGTATCTAGTATTCAGAAATTGACATTATTTTTACTATAAAGCTTTTAAAAACGCCTATATACTTAAATGATAACCAACAGTATATTCACGTAATCAATGTTGGCAATCCTCCTGTTTGGAACTACGCTACGGAAAATTTAAAAATTGAATTATATCGTCAGCAATTATGCTCAGACTGTGTTGTGTATTTAATAACTGTTACAAATAATTAGTTTTCATCACATTTAACATTAAAATATATCCAAACAATAAAAGTAACATTGACACATTTGGGTGGTAACACTGGTTGCAACCGCAGCAAAAGTTTCAACAAAACCGATATCAAAAATGCTGCGGCTGCAACCCTGAGAACCCTGTTCACACGTCGCTACTTTTAAGTTGCGCGCAGCATGGAAAAGTAGCGGGCAGCAGGGTCGGCAGCCGCTACTTTTCGGGTTGCACCGTTGTTCACACGTCGCAGTACAAGAGTTGCGCAGTTTTTTGTACTGCAGCGCTGCAAAAGTAGCGACGTGTGACTGTACCTTAAGTCGTGCACTACTGTACGTATGGCTTGCTCTACTGCACTACGTCGTGAACTAATCTACTAAGTCGTGCACTAATGTACTTATATCGTGCTCTACTGTACTACTTCGTGCACTACTACTACACTACTAAGTCGTGACCTAATGCCCTTATGTTGTACGCTATTGTACTACGTCGTGCACTACTCTACTAATTCATGCTCTGCTGTATTTATGTTTTGCGCAACTGTACTACGTCGTGCACTACTCCACTAAGTCGTGCACTACTGTACTTATGTCATGCGCTACTCTACTTAGTCCTATGGTATTAAGATGCTAGTGTGTACTCTATGTATTCTGTGCTCGTTGTTTCTTACTAATATTGGCTGATTTGATTTCCTGCAACATATCTCCCTTGATGGATATGGGGTTGGGCATGGTAATATTATTGTGTCTCATAAAGTTAATTATATCTTTAACATCGCTGTTCATCTATCATTGCTATCTTGGAATTGTAAAAAAAAAAAAAAAAAAACTAAGGAATGTACAAGACTTTCAAACAGCAAACGAAAACACTTGTGAATTGTTTGAACATGTTAAAAAAAAAGACTGAAATTAGTGTTAGCATTCAGGGGAGAATTGGCAACATTTATGTTTGCTTCAGAAAGCGGAAACAGAGATTACCCCATTCCCCGAGTGGACAGAAAAGTTTGGGGGGACCGTCTTACTTCAAAAGGCAACCGCTCAGCGCAGTGAAAGCAGAGAAACGGGTGGCGGGAAGGAAGTTTCACGTCCGTGAAAACAAAAAATTTCGGTGGCGATCGAAAACGTTTTGCAGGCACGGATCACGGAGAAACACTGAACGTGTCAACGAATGCCGTTGCAGGAGATGTAGGAACGCACCGCTTTGTCTGCAAGGCGACGATATTTTATTTTCTCGGAAGATGCCGCCACGTCACGGAAAGCATCGTCACGTCCCGGAGATGTGTGAATAGATCTTTATTGAACATATATTCCGATCTCGCAAGGGAACTGAACTTGGAACCTCTAATCAACGAATTCATCAGCAAAATAACTGTCAGGAGGAGCACGTTTCAGTCTCTCCCTATTTAGGTGAGTGATCATGTATTTTAAGTTAATTTTGTAGCATTTACATTTACTATAATTATATAAGGGGTAATTATGAGTTTTAAAGTGTAACATGATAAACATTAAATCCAGACGTTTGAGATGGGCAGGGCATGTGGCACGTATGGGCGAATCCAGAAATGCATATAGATTATTAGTTGGGAGGCCAGAGGGGAAAAGACCTTTGGGGAGGCCGAGACGTAGATGGGAAGATAATATTAAAATGGATTTGAGGGAGGTGGGATATGATGGTAGGGACTAGATTAATCTTTCTCAGGATAGGGACCAATGGCGGGCTTACGTGAGGGCGGCAATGAACCTCCGGGTTCCTTAAAAGCCAGTAAGTAAGTAACATGATGAACATACTCCAAAAATTTTCAAAAGTCGGCGCCTCTGAGGCAAACACTTCATAATTCCGAAAACGATATTTTAGAAAGGTATTGAGGCGCCGAGCAGTGCAGTCAATACACAAATAATTATATATGAACATTAATAACCGTGGAGGCCTACCTGACCCCCACGCGCCTACTTACGGGTTAATAGATAATGATGTGTTTTGTTACGTATTTTGTTGAAGGTATATTTCTTCATTTTTTCATAGATCTTTATACCTGACCTAGCTGTATTTACATTTTCATACTTTATTATAACATGTCAATAATTTCCTCTGTTTGCATGTTTATTTTATTTGCATAATTTACATTCTTAGCTAGTTTTCTATAGTTATATTTATTTAAAATTATATTTTAAAAAGTTTATAACAAATAATTTAGGATAACAGTATTGTTATGGTGACTGGCCAGGTCAAACTAAAACTGGCTTCCTGGACATCTGAAATATGTACGACAAATAATCACATGTAATTAAAATGTATATGATATCCTACATCATTCACATCAGAGGTGAAACAACATAAAGTCGCAAAACATTGTCAATTTGCTAGCCACAAATTTGTTAATTGAATGGAACTGAAGAATATTGCGTAGGAACTTACGTCTTTATTGCATTATTGATTTCATTATTTTCGGTGCAAGGAATATCTTCTTTATTTATTTACCTTTGTACTAGCAAGAAAAAACATATTTTTTTAATTATTATTTTAAGTGGCAGTCTTTGTATGTAAGTAGCCTACTTGCGCCGTAAAGCTAATTGATTGCAATAAAACACTATTTTCGAATCTGTAATAATTTACATCACTAACCTGAATCTTGATCTTACCTTTGTGCATAAAGTAATATTGAAAAAAATGCATGTTACGTACAACGAAAGCAATGAGCAAGCACTATTACTTCAATATTACATTAGAATCTCCCGCCTCCACTCAGCGTTGCCAAACCTACCCATGCTCCGGCTTGTAATTGAAGAAGGCTCTGTCTGTGCCAACTCGTTGGTCTGTCTGTGACAGAGCCTGTGACCAATGATGTCGATACTAGCGACATCTGTAGGTCAATTTATATGACTGCTAAGTACTACTGTCGGTCATACATTGCATTAATGGTCGTGTCGATCTGACTTATTCGATGTATCGATCATTTTTGCATCATGTTAAATTTTGTGACGTCATAAGGTCCTGTCTTCATCTGTTGGGAAGAATTCTAAAATTCACCATCTATCAATAAAAAGCGGTATATAATTTACACCAGTGCAATGACAGGTTCGTAAGTATTAATATTGTTACACTTAATATCCATTACAAGTTTTGTTTGAGGAAGAAAACATCAAACTAACGCATACTCGTGGTGAAACTGCTCTCCGTAATGCAAGGCGTCTAATCCAACCTCCAAGATTGTTTGGAGTGTAAACTCCTGAGGATGATTTTATGGTATACTCTAGATTCTTTAGTATTTCATTATATTTGTAATTCTAATTTGAAATACAAAACATCTTTATTTTCTTAAATGAACAACAATTTGCATTGCTGTTTATAGAACAAAGGAAATGTGTACGTTGAATAGGTTATTACAAGCATAATTGTTATCTTAATCTCTAGCATTATTTTACCTACCTTTGTTTGTATAATTTTCCCCTATTTTACTAATTGATTATAGTTACGCAGTAATTCATGAAGTCTTTTATCTTTCAGAGACATATGCTGACCAATGAAAGTGTTCTGCGTTTGTGATGTGAATATCATTGCTGTAATTGTGGATACGCCAAAGAAGCCAGATAACAACCACTGCGAAGTGATTAAAGGAAAGGAAAAGGTACTGCATTTTGTTTATTGAAGTCTTATTTATTTTATAATAGACGAAACAAGTGATTATTCTCAGAGTACAGTTATTAAGATAATAGTCATATAACCTCAACAAATTGCACAACAGCTATTCAGCTCTGTCATGTGCATTTAGTTCTAATAACATAACCTAATTTTTCTGGTGAGTTTTCTATCATGAAATATTGATTAACTTATAGAAATCTGAAATAGTTTTTCCTATAATGCTAAATTATCAATTTCATGACACTGTATTTACTTAATTTTAAGACAACCTTACTTTTATTTATACCATCGTAACATAGCCTATTAAAATATTGTACTCTTTACGGTCCACTTTGCAAATATATTTCTTCAGTATGCCTTTGACTATTGGCTTGTTTGAAGATATAATTACCGAAGATGAATATGTGTGATAGACTGATGAAGTCTTATTTTCAGTGTATCTGTATTGTATGTGACATGTGACGTTTTGAGGTAAAATTGGAAAATACACTATTGAAAGCATTTTCCGTAAATTATGAATGGAAGCTTTGTGTGCGATTTGTACAGTTTTTGTTTAGGTCTAAATTTGTGATTTGGAGGTGGGGGGGGGGACACTTAACTTACTTGAATGATGTACTTCAGCCTGCGTTATTAAGCATGCATTTGTTGCCGGTAATTAATATGCTGATAACTTTTCAAATTTTCAATTTAATTCAGAACATAGCAAGCATATGAATGATAGCTAGTTAAAATTATTATCAGAAGAACCTTTTGCCACAATCTAGGCCTATGTATTTACTTTATACAGACATAAATAATTATAACAATATTTATAAATCCTATCGACATGTGTACAGTAGGGCTTACCTATTAAAAATGAAGCATAGATTTTGAAAGTAACCTTTGTTGTCAGTTGTCATTATTTTCTCGTGCGTGGTTTCGGTTTTTTTTTCAGAACCATTGTGTAGTAGTCTTTATTTGATATTCTAATAGCGCCAGTAGATACTTTTTATCTCATAATTATATTATATTCTCCGAATGAAATTTCAATTATTAATTTAAAAATAAACCCTTATAGCCTATCTTAAATATTATGAAAAGTTCTTATGTAAACAGCATAGCCTACTTAGTAAATTTTTTTTTACCTAGTTTCTTGTGTTTTTTATGAATTCTTTCAAAATGACGTGATTTGACAGTTTTAAAAATAAATTCAGAAAATTGTTAATCTTAAGATGATTCTCCACCACCAATTCAAATTTTTGTTAACTTATGTATTACTACAAATAAAATGAAACCAAGAAATGGATTCGGAACACATCAAAATCTGTGCTTTAATGGCTGACCATGACAATATCTTTGAAAAATATTAGAATGCAAGAGGTCAAATGATTTATTGTCAAACGCCTGGCATTATAAAACAACAACAGCAACAAGTAAAATGATGATAAAAGCGTATTGTTGTGACAATTCTGTTATAAATTTGGTCATCGCCAAAATAAATGTTAATTCTAAAAGTATTGTCATTACCAACGATGGTATGTACCCTTATACCTCAGAAGTCCTAGAAATTCATTTATAAACATTATATTACTTTGAAATATAAAATTCCATGCGCCCAATATTCCAAACAGTATGCAATATGGAGTCCCAATTAAAAACCTTTTGATACAATTATGACTTGAGTTTGAATTGTTATGGGCAGGTATTTTTTTAAGCTCTTTGGCTTCCTCTATCATGTTTATTTCTTTCTTACTAATTTGTTGTCATCATTGCCATCGTAGCAGTGGTAGACCTAATAATAATAATAATAATAATAATAATTCTCTCAGTAGACCTTATAGATTAAAATTATCATTAAATAATGAATTATTATTATTCTTTCCTCCAAAGAACAGTTAAAAGTACCTGTTTCGACTTCATGTCTCTTAAACTTTTGCTGAACTAATAATTCATTACATACACTATAATGAGAAATGTTAAATTTATTCCAGACTCTCCTAAGTGTTCTGTTTATTACTTCCTAACTGACCTAAATCTGCATGCATAGGCTACACGCAATATAGATTATACACGAAACTACTGTCACTTATACTGTTGGTTAGGACGCACATGATATCCATAAAATATGAGTAAAATTAGTAGTGAAAAATACAGTTATTAGTCTCGAAGGAGACTAAAAGATTAAGAAATGAGATTGACTGGTATACAAATCGCTTAAGCATGCGAGGAATACTGGGTGAACAATCCTTCACGTGTCTGCTTCCACTGCTTGTGGGTCTTGGAAGAGTGAAGCCAATAACCACAGTGAACAGGTGGCAGGAAGTCCACAGTAAATCAATCTACAGTTTGTCGCGTAAGTTATTAAAAAACACGTCAAAATATCTATCTGTGAATCATACCTGAATACCTGAATTGAGCTATATGAACTTAATTAACACACTATATTGTATTCTTATTTGAGGACCTCGCTGTCCTCTATTGAATATCGTGTATTCCATGATTTTGTATAGTCATCACACTATTAATGGAAAAAAAAATTCGTCCCGACACTGGGAATCGAGCCCAAAACCTCTCAGTTTAGCGCACTGAGTATTCTTAACCAACTGAGCTATGCCAGGATCTGATCCACAGCGCTGGCATATGAAGGAGGATACCTACATCTTGATTACACAACTTTTAACACTGTATCACTTCGGAATATGTATGATAAGAACTTTCTTGTGTTAAATTTTAACGTACCTTGTTAACATGTTTCGACCTATTTTCGGTCATTTGCGTAACTGGTCGTGAATGTTAAAACACATACACTCTTTGACTCTACACTACGAACGCACCCACACAAGAAACAAGAGGCGCCAAGACTAACAACGATCAGTTCCGAAGATGACCGAAAATAGGTCGAAACATGTTAACAAGGTACGTTAAAATTTAACACAAGAAAGTTCTTATCATACATATTCCGAAATGAAGGAGGAGTTTGTAATGAAGTTTCGAAAATCTACATGTTCACTAGAAATTGCCATCTCCCAAAAAAAAAAAAAAAAAAAAAAACATACAAAGTAATTATCACATCATGGGCATTAATAATTTGTACAAAGAAGTTTTGCGCCATAAAGTGCATGAAATGTTTGATATGAGTGAATACTCAACACTGTAGGTGATGATTATGCACATTTTTTAAAAAGTCTTCTAATTTAGTAAAAAAAAAAAACAAAAAAGGTAAAGGTATCCCCGTCACACGCCATGAAGGCACTTGGGGGGCATGGAGGTAGAGCCCCATGCTTTCCATGACCTCGGCACTAGAATGAGGTGGTGTGGTCGGCACCACGCTCTGACTGCCTTTTACCCTCGGGAAAGACCCAGTACTCAATTTTATAGGAGGCTGAGTGAACCTCGGGGCTGTTCTGAAAGTTTGGCAATGAGAAAAATCCCGTCACCACTCGGGATCGAACCCCGGACCTTCCCCGCTGCTCTACAAACTGAGCTACCCGGCCGCCTCTAATTTAGTAGCTAAATGGAAAAATGTTGCAAGCGCCAAATTAAAATTTTACAGGAACAGAAAAATAAATGCTTGATGCTTAAGATTGTGACATTTCCCCACAACCTTCTAGGTTCTACAGCCTATATTGAAGGTTGCACTTCAATTTTCAACCATCAGAGTTTATAAGAGTATAAGCATGTGCAATGTGTTATATTAAAACATTGCAAAAGAAATAAAATGTCGTTTGCAGTGTTTTTCCACTTAGCTACTCTGGCAAAACAAAACAGACAAGACATTGCAGTCTTTGTATTTTTCGTCCTTATAATAAGTAATCCAGGCCACAATAGCCCTTGAAGGGCCAAATCATACCTTATATGTAATTGAAATGCAAGAATAAATGTCTTAAAAATTCTCCACACTAAATAGCTGCAGATCATTTCGTAATCTGTGTACATTATATCTATAGCTATCATAACAAACCAGTCAACACTGGTTTGGCCTTGACATTCCTTTTTGTATCAAAACGTGTGAACTATTTCAGAGGTAGTTTCGACACCTGGAAACAATAATAAAAGATCATCATAGGGCTGATTTTTCCTTGTTTCCAAGTTACCAGCCATTTTATATTTCAATAATTCCTTCTATTAATAGTGTTAGCGAAGTTGTTTCTATTCAGGAGTTCATGAACGGTAATAATGTTCATGTTGGTTGTTATTTAAACGAGAAACTCTTGTGTTCTTAGAGGTTCGTTTGATAAGAGCATCACATTTGAATTGTATTGGGTAGTTGTATTTTCTACGAATGAAGACTTGTTTAATAAAAAATATGGCAGGAGTGCAGTACATGTACGGATTTGTGAAATATAATCTTGTTTCTTGTAAAGGGGAGGAGGAGAAGGAGGCATTTCGTCTTATGTTATAAGAGTGAGGATGAGATATTGTTTACTTGCATTTAGGCCTTTTAGGGATCATTTTATGAAATTAAGCACATAGTTGCTGTATCAAATTGGATATAATTTGAAAACAGGACAATCATAGAATTGTTTTTAGTTAATTGGATCATTTTCCATAATAGTTTTGCACATATGATAAAACCTATTCATAGTCTCTGTAAAGTGAACTAAATATATTTTTTCCTCACCAAAGAATAATTTTCAAGTAAAGGTTGCTATTCATATTCGATCTTATTCTTAATGATCATGTGCCCAAACTGAACACAATACTTTCTACTGCAATTACATTGAGTTCCTTATAGACATGTTTGTGTTCCTTAAAATAACAATTTTCTAGTATAAAATTTGACCTGACTATTTCTAAATAAGAGTATTTGTAATACACTGTTTTAAAAACAATGAACTAGGCTTATTATCGTTATGGTTTGCCAGGAGATAAACTCTTGCCATTTCTTTGGTTTGTTATCTTATCAACAAGCAGTAACCAGTGTGCCATGTGCAGCTGTGAGAAACTTTAGCTTCTAGTCTGATATCTAAAATGCACTTAAAATACACTACACTGTGTATAAATATTATACTTGAAATTTAGCAACACTGGCAGAAAAACCCTGTAACAGAATGGCCTGACAAAGTTCAAGATCTTTCTTTGTTTCTCTCTCACGGGAACTATCAAAGTCATGACTTAGCAGGCAAAGTGTAATACCAATTAATTTTACAATATTTATTTTCATTTTTTAAATGTTAATTCTTTATTCAGTCGGTTCGCAAATATGAAAATAATGAGGTTATATCATGAATTTACAGATATTTTCCACATATCCAGTACGAGAAATCCATGTTATTTAAATACCAAGTGAAAGTATGGGAGTATTAATATACTCGTATCAATGTGATACTATTATAACCCAGGGACAAACTAATTTTAAGGTGATTATGTTAATTGTGCACGTCTCTGTTTTTGCCATTTAATGACGAGTTTCAGCATTATGACACATTTGTAATTATGTTGAGGTTGACATTAAATATTTTAATTATAGGATCCTGGATTTTATGTCATTAGATATCTTTTAAAAATATGCAATTAATAAGGTAATATTTTGTTAAATTAAAAGTAACATGGCAACTGCAAATACAGTTTTGGTTCTACTGCAATTAGTCATAAAATTCTGCGTACTATTGTATCTATAAAAGAAAGTAAGTGGTTTTCTTATTTCTGTAGTCTGGAGATCTGGTTCAAAGATGAGAGCAAGTGAAAATTCGTGATGAACATAGACCATATTGGGCTAGATTTTTTTAATATACTTTCCTTTTTCTGCCACTTTTCCACTTTTTGTTTCTTTCATAATCATTCCTAATACAATATACAACTGAACAGAAAACTAGTAATTTGTATAATATTTCTCAAAGATTTAATTTCCCCCAGCACAGATAACAATAGACAAACACAAGAGTTGACACCAAAGCATGAGGTAAAGTTGGTTCGAGTCAGACAGCATGAATAAACTTTAATTATGCTAATGTATTGTATAAAAACATTTGTTTTTGAGTGAAACCAAGTTCGATTCCCAGAAATGAAGTACTAAAGATATTTAGGTGTGTGTTTGAGTGTCATTTCTACTTTATTTTATATTTCCTGACATGTTGCTCTTTGTCTGATTAGATAAGAAATGGATGAGTCTTCAAATTTTTACAATTTTCTTTTGACTCTCAATAAAGAGTTCAAAATTACCCAAAGATAGCTTTTTTGTGTGAGTGTGAATCTAATGTGAGCTAACAAATATTTGAGTAGATCTTTTTTTATGTATACAGGGGGGAAGGTGTTCCAGTGACAGTAATTTCGCATGGTAAATCCACAAGACCAAAGAAACAGAATTTTCCTCTGCCATTTTGCGTTATGTCTTTTTATTTAGTGGCAAATCGACTTTGTTTGTGGAAAAAATTGGAACTTCGTAGTAAATATTGGCCCAATTTCTTCAACCTTTGTTAAATTATAGCAGTGTGTTATTCCATTTTAACTGTAAACTTAACAGTTGAAGCATTTCTTCAACTACTGTTAGTACTAACAGGCTGTTAAAACCTATGTTAATTTAACTGTCCAATTTCATGCAGTTAAATCATTTAACTCTGTGTTAGCATACAAGTATCCAATATGGCTGGTGCATTAGATACTGAACTTATATACCTGCATTATTTAGAAAATTATATCCATGAATACATAAACAGAGCGGATGATTTCTGTGATTTGACAGACCAGAAGTTCATACAAAGGTTTAGGCTATTTTCTGCCAAGCCTCACTTTTCGTTTTCAACTTAGATCCTTTAGTTTGTTTATTCTCATTAATTGGTTTATACTGGGAAATAATTTCCAGCAGAAGGTTTCTTTCCAACGAAGAGAAGTTAGTCCCAAGATTTATTTTTGTTCCAGTGTTTTCCATTTCATAACAGCAATACCTATACGCCGCTCCACGCTATTGTGATACAGACGAGGAAAGAAGCAGAAATCAAACCTGAGAGAATAGAAAGACTTCTATTCTCTCTGAATCAAAAACGGAAACAAGCGAGAATCGCAATTGTCAGAGTTCAGAAAACAGAAGTGAGCCTATACTTGGTTATAGGTTATGGTTAAACTCTAGAATCTCTGGTCCTAACAGAGAGTTAACAAACAGAATGTTAAAATGTGAAATGTAAAGTCGAAGAAACGCAATATCTTTAACAGCAATTCATACTTTTAACTTACAGTTAATTAACGCTATGTTAGGTGCATTATAACTAAAGTTGAAGAAACCGGGCCTATAATAGCACTTACCAATGCATGGAAACACCTCCACAACAGTGAAGGTGGTTATGCCGTCAGTGTCAACATCACACCTTCCTTAGTAGGTGACTGCCCTTAATTCCTGTTGTAGTCAGGCCTTTAGTTGAAGCACACTGGTAACACGATTGCCAAATATCTATTACTTAAAGTGATTTATTAATAATTAAAGTATTAAAAAACTCTTAAATCATAAATATGACAGAAACATTATGCAAAATTGTTTATTGGAATTGAGAACTTCAATGTAAAGACTTTTATAAAATGGGTATTTCTAAATATAATGGGATCAAAACTTATTCATTTATTCATTCATAGTTTCTGTCTTTTCGCATATGATCCATATATCTTAAAGTTGTCTATCATCTGATATCTTCTTCTGCCCTGAACTTTTCTCCCATTCACCATTCCTTCTAATGCATCCATCCTTCAATAGGCATTTTTTTCTCAGTCAGTGACCCAACCAATTTCTTTTTTTCTTCCTGATTAGTTTCAACATCATTCTTTCTTCACCCACTCTTTCCAACACAGCTTCGTTTCTTATTCTGTCTCTCCATTTCACACTTTCATTCTTCTCCATATGCACATTTCAAATCTTCTAATCGCTTCTCTTCACTTCGTCATAATGTCCATGTTTCTGCTCCACACAATGCCACACTCCACACAAAGCACTTCACTAGTCTCTTCCTTAGTTCTTTTTCCAGAAGTCCATAGAAGATGCTCCTTTTTCTATTAAAAGCTTCCCTTGCCATTTCTATCCTGCTTTTGACTTCCTGGCAGCAGCTCATGTTACTGCTTATAGTACACCTGAAGTATTTGAAGCTGTCCACTTGCTCTACTGCCTCATTTAGAATTCGCACGTTTACCTTCCTTGTTTTTCTTCCGACAACCATGGTCTTCATCTTGTTTGCATTTATCTTCATCGCATACTGTTCACGACTGTCATTTAGCTGCAGTAGCATATCTCTTAATATCGTCTCCTCTTCTACTAACAACACCGTATCATCAACAAATCTTAAGCACTTTATTCTTCTTCTTCCTTCTATCATCCCTCTCATATTCTGGAAACAGTTCTTCACTAAATCCTCCAAGTAGATGTTGAACAGGGTGGGTGGTAAAGGCATCCTTGTACTCTTCTCCCTATTTCAATTTCTTCACATATTTCTTCTCCTATCCTGACCTTGACTTGTTGTTTCATATAAAGATTACTGAATGTAAAATAATAATTTCTGGGAAATCTAAACAGAAAGGAACAAAATGGTAGAGGACTTTTCCATTATGCCAAGGATTCGTTTCTTAAAAGGACTGTTATTGAACACCTTCCATCCTTATTAATTTCCATGAAATTGTATTTTCCCTTTGTAACTAAAATGAAAGTAAAAATGTATATCTTTATACACGCTAAACATGTTAGTCTTAGTTACTGATTTATTTAATCACTTGATACTTCGGTGTAACCAAACTCTATAATAAAGGAGAGCACTGATCAATGTGGCTCAGAGTTGAACATTCTTAGGATTTTTAGAGGTTTTCTCGATCATAAAATAACTAGGAAAGTAGTTCTTTAAAAGGCAAATGCACCTACACTATAAAGATACAGAGACTGTTTCGCAGAACCTGACGGTGTCTTACATATGGTCAGTAGATGACAACATGTCTGTGGACTGGTCTGTGAATGACATAGAAATGGAAATCCAATGTAGAATATCGTTCTCAGAAGACAGTTGGTGTGGTGTCGCAGTAAAAGTGGCTTTATATATACCAAAATAAAAAAGAGAGAGGGAGACAGAGCTTTTTGAAACTTAGAAGAAATGCAGTTTGTGTCTGAACATCTCATATTTCATGAAGCCTATTATTCCCTACTCATTTTGTAATCCAAACAGTTATGAACTTGAAAGTAACAAAAGATAAAACGATAATAAATGCGTTTGCCATGTTGCTCTTGACTTTCAACATAGATTACCTCAGAAGCCGCTGCTTATTTTTTTAAGAGATCTATTATACAAATTTTCAGGATCCTTGAATGGTGCTAGTGTTCCTTCTTCCTCAAAAGTTTGCGGACACATCATGTTGGAATCATTGAAGGTAGGAATTTAGCAAATATGACATTGGGATAACTCCCAATGGCATGACTTTCCTACCAAGCTTTATAAAATTGGCTTGTCTCTCAGATTATAAAAATATTAAGCAGCATGCATTTTTATAAAGGCTTATAAATTATCTTTTAAAATTGAATTTTAATAACTGTAAATATTAAATTATTTTACCTGGCAGATCAGAGCGCCATCACAATTTCGAACGTAGATTAATAACAAACTGTTTTTAAATATTATAATCCGTTGTGCTAAATAATGTTATCTTCAGTAAGGATATAATTTTCTTAAATGTTACATAATCAAGCACTTGTTTTAAAGACGACATCTATGAGTGTTATATTGAATATCTATCGTCTTATCTGTTAAGAAGAATTTACTATAATATTTTACTTCTCTTGTCAAATTTTGCATGATATTGAAAAATACCTATGGACCTGCATGAGTAAATTTTTATTCGGAAATGGAATAATCTTTTAAAACTCTTTCATTTACACTTTCCATAATATGAAAGGTAGTAATGTGATCACTGTAACAGGTTGCACATTTTCTGCAAATTGTATGATTTCTTAATTAGTAGGCCTATGTTGACTTAATGTGGCATTAAATTTAAAAGTTGCGTATGTATATTTCTTATTATATATATTGAAGTATAATTCACATTATATTCAAATAAATAACTATATTATTAATAAAAACACGATGAAGGCTTTGTAATCTAAATATTGTAACTTCTAATATGATAGACTGTCATGGTATCTGTTCAGTGAACAAAGTGGTGTAAAGTTTTTTGATTTTTGCACCATGTTATAAAAGTAGAAACATGTATTCAACATTTCAGAGTTACTTAAGAGTTGGTTTCCCCTTTTTACTTTCCCTGTTGCAACCTGTACATAGTTTCAAAATATTGTATGTGTCTACATGACACAGTGCAGAAATCTTTTTCTACATAATTTTGTCCTCCAGTTCAATTTCAGCTGTTTTGATATAAATGTGAGAAATATTTTTAGACAGCCATTCATAAAAGTATATCTTTTAACTCTAGGCCAACTTGTTATAAATTGATTATTAGAGGAGAAAAACTTACTCCAGCGCCGGGGATCGAACCTAGGTTCTTGGTTCTATATACCAAGTGCTCTAACCACTGAGCTAAGCCGAAGTTCACTCCACAGCACTGGAACGAATCCTCCTCCTCTAGTGGTTTTCCCTTTGTGGCCCTTTGTTCGATCCCCGGTTCTGGAGCGAGTTTTTCTCCTCATAATTATTGTTACCATAACATATATTCTGTAGGACCAAAAATTAATCTTTACTTAGATTGTTAAAAATTGTTATGTGACAGCATGTGAAAAAGTTTTTTTAATACTGACTTGCAACTGTTTACACCGATTATTAATTGTTTCCCACTAGATGTCACATGGCAGCAATCATAACAAATAAATAAAGTGATTCAAACATTGCAAGCCTACTTTAAAAATGATTTTTTTTAAATACACTAATTAAAAAAATTGCTTTGACAACTGTTCCATTGATAACTATATGAAATAATTAATTAAATGCGAATATAAAAAATAAGTGACCCAGGTTCGAACTGGGGACCTCTCAATCTGCAGTTCAGTGCTCTACCACAGAACTGCAACACCACTTGGTTGTAATGAGTTACGTCTAAAAATTGTGTACAATACACATGTTAAAAATTATTTTATTTTGCTCATTGGATTGCTTCATTTGACCTGTAGCCTCGTTTTGCAAACATTTCTATTCACGAAATGAAATGTCATTTTTAACACTTGTGTCGTAAATAATTATTACTTAATACACTTTTAATTACAGAGATTATTGATTTATCAACAGAGATTCGAGGAGGAAGGAACATGGGGAGAGGGGGGAGCATTAGATCAAAGTGATACAGCTTACTATCTCTCTCTGAGGAGTTGTAATAGATTTAGCTGCAAATTAATGTACAGACCAATGTTTATGTAAACATGTTTCTAAATACAAGCATTCATTAAGCGATTTATCTTTTTATAGTATAGGTAACAAAGAATTGGGACATGCCTGGAACATTTTCTAGAGAGAGAGTTCATTCAGTTCATTTTATATGGCGAGATATCAGTTCCTTTTTTAAATATAGAACAAAGAGTGGAAGTAAACGTATTAGTAATAATGAAGAACCTGCTAACACTACAGATAATAGTGTAAGTGTTGATGTATCTGCTAATAGAAGAGCATGGAATGAAAATTTCAACTGAGAAATAAAAAACAATGCCTTTTAAGGGATATAATCCAATAAGAAGTAAAATAGTATTAAACAATAAAATTGTTAAATATTTTTAAGAATAACAGGAATTATTAAGAACATATTTAAACCCACAAAATGTTCAAAGAGTACTGAAATAAAATTTATATTACTTTGGCTCTTCCAATATTAATGTGCAATGGCAGGACCATTAAAATCTGAACACTAAAAGCCAGGGGTAAATCAAGAGAGCATCTGAAATGAAATATATATACTTGGTCACATTATAAGATAAGAAATTCTAAATGAATTAAGTCATTCCTTTTTTAAATAAAATTCAGGAATACAAAAATAATTGGTTTGCATATGTCCAATTAATGCTACGAAAATGTTTGCCAAGAATAATTAAATATAATAACCTAGAGGGATAAGACTATAAGGAAGATCTCTAAAACCTCTACTAGACAATTGAGAACAGAAATGATATGATATGATATGATATGATATGATATGATATGATATGATATGATATGATATGATATGATGATGATGATGATGATGATGAAGAAGAAGAAGAAGTCCACACCTGTGGAGTAACGGTTAGTGCGTCTGGCCACGAAACCAGGTGGCCCGGGTTCGATTCCCGGTTGGGGCAAGTTACCTGGTTGAGGTTTTTTCTGGGGTTTTCCCCCAACCCAATATGAGCAAATGCTGGGTAACTTTAGGTGGTGGACCCTGGACTCATTTCACCGGCATTATCACCATCTCATTCAGACGCTAAATAACCTCAGATGTTGATAAAGCATCATAAAATAATCTACTAAAATAAAAAAGAAGAATAATGTGTTAACCTGCGATAACTAGCGCTATGAGGTTCACTCTAACATTTTTATACTTTTTGTTACCTATAATTTCTTTTTTTTAATTTTGAATTGTTGTCCTTTTAAAAATGCCTAGTTAGATTATTTGGCCTTGCTGTGGTGTCTTTGTCGAGTAGATGCGATGTTTGGGAAGGGAGAAAGGAGTGTGGAAAGCAACGGGCGATGCGTTGTGTTAATTTCTGTGATCCTGTCTCACAGCGCGAGCAGTCAGGTGTGTCCGCTGTGAGGAGAAATCTAATTGCGCGAGTGATAACGTGTGTGATATTACAAGACAAGACGAGTGTGAATTTAATGTTATGGTTTAATTTGAGTCTCATTATTATTCTGGACATCATGAGTCAAACGAAAATCATTAGTTGGTTACAAGAGGAATCAGACGATGATCATACTCTATACCAGCTACAATTTCTGACTTAGATGGAAATGCTGAATACAGCGAACACGATACAGCTTCAGAACAGTCAGATGAAGGTGATTCTGAAATGTCTAATGAGAATGTTGGAGCTGGGAAGCCAATAAATGCCATTTATAGTGGCACTAGTTATATTAAGCCTATGTTTTGTTTATTAGATGTTTTATAAATAACAATTTTGAGTGCAAAGTTATGATTAGGGGGCGGATGTTGATGATCTAAAAATCTACTTAAAATGATCATTAAAATGCTCTTAAACTAATGGAAAAATGACATATAATTAAAAAAAATTACATTTAAGTATTATTCAAAGTACTCGCACCATAGCTTCTTAATAATTGGTCACTTTTTTCAATGACTGCCTTGCAAATCTCGGAGAGAGGAGGCAACTTCCTGGAATTTGACTATGATAAAGGAAAAGGGCATGCAACAAAATGAAGGTTTTAAAGGAAAACTATGGATTTTAATGAGGGTTTACAATGTGTTTCAGTCAGGGGTGGTTCATGTCAGTGCCTTCATTCTCTGTCTCCTCCTTCCACTCTTCACTTTTGTTACCAGATCTTCCAGATGAGGGAGTGTGAATGACAAAACAAATTGTGGTCGCAGCATGCATTCTTGCAATCTTTATGTTAAAAATACTGTCTACTACAGTAGGCGGACATCCCTTCCGAACCTTGTTGGGGACACAACGTCCTATTGTCAGGAAACAGTGAAAGTTTTCCTTCCCCCCTTCCAAACATAAATTCTATAGACACCCTCGTAGCAATAAAAGAACAGTAGTGGTCAAAGCCCTCACTTAAACTAAGCTGTTGTCAAGCATTTTATATTACTTTCGTTGTGTGAAGTGAAGCCCTCAATGGAATGAGGGATGGACGTTAGATTTCTTCCAAACTATAAAACTCAAACTTCACTGTTATTCACTTATTCAGTAGGTAATTACTACTGACCCATTTGCTTAAAAAAAGATTTAACAGACCATTCTGTAAAGAAGAAAGAAAAATGTATTTCAAATGATCTAAAAGTTCTTCAAGGTATTAAAAATGGCCAAAAAATGCCGAGAAAAATATAAAAATGACCTGTTAGTTCAGAAACATAAAAAAATGCAATATAAGAAATTATTTTTTTTATTTTGATATTAACATGTAAAGGATTTCTATATTAATAGGCATTATCCTAATCTGAAACGTAAGAAGATGACATTTCATCAACATCTGCCCCCTATTTATGAGACTTGTATATTGAATAAAATAAAGAATATTAATAATATCACACAATTAAAACAATATAAAAATAATACATTATGAATTTTATAATTTATAAAAAATATCAGATGTTAGGTACCACCTAACAATGCAAATGATCACGTTACACAACAAAGCATGAGTAATCGCAGGTTAAATAGCTGTTGCCTTTCTCTGTCGCATACATTGTCAGCAAAACATTCCATAAATTGTTGACCCTGAAGAACAGTGAGACTACTAAAAAGAAGTCAATTTTTTCGGGAGAAGGATTTTAAAATTTCATTTAAGAACTGTTCGGCTTAGAATTGTGAAATTTTGTACTGTATGTTTCTGGTAGTGGCAGCTATATGTTAATATGTCATGAATTTTGTTTATATATTATAGTTTCCAACAAATTTGTAAAACCAACCCATAAATATTAAATTTGCATACCTTATTTCAACTTACGTCATTCTTCTTGTCAAATTTATTTTGTTTTTGTCATTATAGTTTGTAGTAAAGAAAATTTCGTACCAGAATTTAATTATATTAATTACAAATAACTGCAAAATATAACGCAAAAATTTTAAATACCAAATTATTGTTGAATGCAGTGACATAGCACTGTATTGAAAAATTACGAATTAGTATAAAATGTAGAACTACAATTTGAAGACTCCTTTTATAGTTTTTACAGCATAGATGAGTTTCTTAATACCTAATGATTGTGTCTTTGATGTATTTCAATAATGACGAAGCCTATTATAATTGTATTGTTTAATGGCTAATAAAGATTATTAATATTATTATTTATTTTTTTATGAAAATGTAGATTAACATTTTGTAATGCATTTCCCTTTTGGTTGTGAAATTACATATTAGTAAAAAATACATTTATTTTTCAACAACTATAGCAAACCTTCTTTTTTCTTCTCATATATTCCTACTCTCTTTTTGTACTTCTTTTTCAAAGAGACATTGTTGATGTTATTCACTCTGTTAGTTTTACCTGCCCTTTTAGTTGGTCATATTGATAATGGAGAGAGATTCTCTTCCACAACAAATATCAATCACAAAGTTATTTTTGTTAGACAGCAGTGAAAATTATTGTGAAGCTTTTATTATTTACATTTGTCTCACTACAAAACTACCAAAATGGATGGTATTGCTTATGTTTAATGTCATTTAATATAATGATACCCCGAATGAAAGTTATATAAAATGTCATGTTAATTATTTTGTCATGTAAAAGTCCAGATTGGGAAGAAATTAAATCTTATGTTTACATATCAAAGATTGGTGGACAGAGAACAGAGTCTTAAAATCAAGTCTTTAGGCTAAAGGAGACTCCACCACAAGGCTAAAAAATAACTCCTAAGCTCTGTGCCAGTTAGAAATCAGTACAACTCATGTGTAATAATAGTTTTTCCTTTATATCTAACCTAAACAATATTTTTCTAAATATAAGCCTACTACAGCTACATATAATTGTCGGTTTGCAAACTACTGGGGTTGAAATATTGTTAAAGAATGGACATTTTGCGAAATGTTTGTGACTTCTTTAAAATATTTTATCTTTTGCAGTTTTGCAAGTAACTGCAGCACTATATGCATGATTTGATGACAGTTTGTCGAACTCTAGCATAAATTGTGAAGATTTGTTTGAGGAACTAACAATGTGTACGGTACTGTATCTATACATAAAGATATTTATGCATCACTAAAATATGCAGTAGATTATAATTTGATTGAAGTATATTTCTTACATATATTATGTAATATTAAGAACTGTACCAACAAATTCTGTTAGAGTTGCTTTAGTGGAAAAATCTTTAAAAAAATAAATAAAAAAAATACATACAGTCTATTGTTTGTTTCGAGAGAATGTCACTTCCGTTTTTGGCTAGATCTGAAGATTAGATTATTGGTCCTATTGTAAAATAAGTTAGTGTAGCAGAAATTACAAAAATGAGATAAAAGTATATAACTGTAACTATACAACATTTCTATTAAATGTTTGTTTTTTGTCAGTGATTCAATTAGCTTAAAATTGGATGTTGTATTTCTTCTAAAGGTTCTCATATATAACTCTAAAGCATCACAAAGACTTTAGTAGCTACTTCTGCTTTAGACCATGGAGTGAGAGAACAATTAAAAAGAGAAGTGCATATGTGTGTGTAAAATTACTAAAGAAAAGGATTAGAATAAGGAACTGAAGGAAAAATGAATACTAATTAGACATGATTTACACAGTAATTTGAATTTCCATTACGGTATTGTATTCCAGAGTCTCTTCAGTTAAATTGTGATTTTGTCATTTTGTGTAATCTACAATGAAATGTTCCTCAATGTTTCTGTTAGCTGACCAGTGGCAGGTCCCTTCCCACTATCACCGCTGCTTGTGTCCGCAAACTCACAGCCCTTCGCTAGATTAAAACTTATGTACTATGTTATATTAATAACATCTGGTACTCAGCCTCCAAGCAGTAGCTGCTGGAAGTGTTACCCATCTTGTGTGATACACAGTTCACATCACATCATTCACAGAACTCGTTTCATTAAACCTGTTCACCAAATTTAATATTGTTTTTATACACAGAACTGAGTGGCTAGGAAATTTACATCTAAAGTTTTCCCTTGTTCTGCCATACGCTTTCTTTTTCCATATGTATGTTTTCAAAATATGTACACATTCACTCACTGAATACGTATCCATTGCAAAACACAACATTACGTCATGAACTGCACTTACTCTTATAGTAGCTTAGTTGCTGTGTGCCTTTTTTGGCTGCTGTCAAGAGAAGACTACAGACTAGCACATCTCATTTCAAGGGACAGGATTCACCAAGCAGTTTTCACATGGTGATCTCTCTCTTTTTTTCATTTTCTTCCTCTTGACACATACACATTAAGAATTGAGGTGTGAAGGATAACATAAACACCAGTCAAGAGTGATCAAATAAGCTGATTCACCAGCCATGCAGACAAACTCATGAGAATAGTCAAATCGGCATCTTTAGTGGTTAGTCATAAAATAGAGATGTACAACTTTGAATACTTGTTAAATTTATTACTGTAGCATAGTACGTAAGATTTAATTCTGTGAAGCATGAGTTTGTGGGGGTCGGTGTACAGAAACACCGGGAACTTTCACTGGAACTCACTGTATAATTTCTGTCATGTATCTTTTCAATTACTAACCATAATCAGAATCTCCAGAAGCAATTAAATTGGTTTTTTTAAATACAGCAATAAGGAATGCATGTTTCTATAACCTATAACCCCATACCTTTATATGCTTTCGTGGTAAACTTAAAGTTATTGTGAATTAATTTTGTTACATTTCTTGGAAGTACACTACTATGCTATGAAAGGGATGTTTGAAAACACTATAGTATTGTTACTCATTGAAGTAGTATTTCTACAAGAAAAAACATTGTGTTAACACCTACAAGTGGTGAAGTGAGCTTGTAACGGGGGTCACATTACAGAGATATGGTTGCATATGGGGAGGAGGAGGGGAAAGCGGTGCTGTCGAGCAGTTAGAAGGCAAGCTCATTTGCTATAGAACCTTTGTGCAGGAAACAAGCATTAAGATTGTTGAAGTATTTGCAATTTAAAAAGAAGTGGAATCATCTGTTGGGAAAATGGCACAGAAGGTAATTGCATGATTAATAAATACATATAATTTGGCTAAATAACTTTTAAGTTAAATATAATTATAAGAATTTTTGTTTTAAAGGTAAGGTAAAGTTCTACGCCAGGGAGGCATATAGGGAGCATGGAGGTAATGAATACGTGCATGCATTCTTGATCCTGGCATGAGATAAGTGCTTAAAATTCCCCCCTGTAGCTGTGACGACAACCGTCTTAACAGTAACCTTATAGATGTAAAGTTAAATCATGGAAATTTGTTGATGTTGTATGTTTTAAAGTTCTAAGATAAAAATTTAAGCTTTAAATGCCCTTTTTCTTTAAGTTACAAATTTACCAAAAGTTTCGTTATTTAAATTATATATGTATACATTTACATTAGAATCTGTACAAATATTATTGATAATGTTTTAAATAAATCCTGTTGCTGATGATTAAATACAAAGTGTTCAGCTCCACTCCTGGCCAGGAACATGTGCATCAGACATGCTTGCATGGTCAGCATAACTTATACAGCATCATCATCAATCTGTATATACTCCCACGAATTTTTATTCATATAACTTCGATCAATAATAGCGTGCAAACACTATATTTTTATTTCTTAATGAGTAGTAACCTGTGTTGTATTAGTTTTTCAAAGTGGTGTCTATCTGCATTCACACATTCTGATATCTTTTGATGAAATTGTTATTCACACCCTAAAAAGTGCAGGAGTAACCCCCCACACTGTAGAGGAACTTAAAAACAATGTAAGAAGAGAAATTTCAAGATTTACTGAAATACATAGCAACTTTGGGTTTGAATAGCAATTTTATGAAAGAAGTCAGGAATGTATGATAGAGGATGGACACCACTTTGAACAACTCCTGTAACATAAGTTGGTATAGCACTGATTATGAATTAAAATTTAATTGTGCGCATGCTATTATTAATTAAAGTTATATCAATAAAAATATGCTGCAGGTTACAGAATGATAATGATGGCATGCAAGCATGTCTGATGCGTATTTTCCTGGCTGTGAGCCTAGCTGAACTCTCTGTACATTGAAAACATATCTGTGAAGATAATAGTATATAGATCTGGTAGATTGGTGTCCCTCGATGTACCTGTGTATTTTCTCATTACATAAGAAATTAAAATGTACACAAAATAGCAAAATTTCTCAGTAATAATTGAAACATAATTATGTAAGTAATTAAATATTACAGAAATTCACAATATGCAGAGTTTCTTTATACTGTTTCTTGATATTATCTCCCCATTTTTAATATAAATTAATACTTTCCAATGTTGATTTTATCTCAATTTTGTTGCAAAACATTGACACTTATGTGTAATATAATTATTTCTGTTATAAATTTGCATTTTGTGCTAAAAATCTTTAGATGCCTGTTTAACAAATCTGAATTTTCAGTAATCCGTTCATGATGTGTAATTAGTCACAATGTATCTAAATATAATGTAATCATGTTTAATTATTTAATGAGACTAGTAATATTGATGTACATAAATATCATGAGATTACTTTAGGCCTTCTGGGTACAGAATGCATCTTAAAGAGAAAGAATGAAATTACTTTCAGAAACAAATTTAGGAAAGATACATAACTATTTAATTGATATATTTGTTCAGGTTTTGTCATAATGCAGAAAAGTTTCCTGATGTTTTAGTTTTGTAAGAAAATAATTCTGCGACATTACAGAACCTTAAAATCTGAAACATTTATGGCACAGCCTGAAGTAACTTGTGTTTATAGTTATTCTTTCTGGAGAAATTAACAATGATAAAAGAATGTTGCTAGTCTTACATGTATGTTAGTTATTGTTATCTCTCTTTCAGGATAGTCAATCTCATGAGTGATAATTTTACATGTTCTTTTCTTTCTTTGAGATATTTTGTTTCAAAACTATGAAAACACATTAGATTTATGAATATTCTTCGAAAGAAAAAAAAAGCTATAAATTTGGAAGACAAAAAAGTCGTTATTTGATAACATATCACCCCTCCAACCAGAGGGAGAAAAAAACACTTTTGAAACTGAAGATTATTGTGAAAAACATATTTTTCTCTTAGAATCTTTCAGCTACTAATGAGCATGTTTCCATGAACTGAGCACTACATAACAAATTATATTTACCAAAGATTTTAAACGATTACATGTGAGATTTTTTACTTTTTTGGTGATTAGAATGAGATAAGTTTTGGATATGCTGGACTGAGGAGCAAAGTTTCTCAATATTTCATAAAACTTTTCTTCTCCATTTATCTTCCAAACGAAATAAATTCTTCACAAGTGTCGATGTATTTTTAAGTATTATTATTATTATTATTATTATTATTATTATTATTCAAACTTCGTAGAAGTTTTGACCTTCTCAACTATTTTCCGTCATTCATTACTGTTTTATATAAGTTTTAGCCAGTTCCTTATTTCCATCTTTCTTATGTCTCCTAAGACGTCATCTATCCATCTGTTTTTTGGTCTTACCTCTGTTCATTGTGTTTATTGGTTTCCAATTATAGATCTTTCTGACTAATTATCTTCGTTCATGCAGTTTATATGTCCAAATCAAGCTAGTCTTTGAACCTTTACGTAGTTTATTATATTTTTATTTTGAATTAGATTGTTTAATTCATTATTATTCCGAATTCGTCAGTTGTCATCTCTTTCTTTTATTGGACCAAATATTCTTTGTAATATTTTCCTTTCAAAAATTAATAGTTGTTTTATTGATTCTTTAAAAACCCATGTTTCACTTGCATATAATACAACTGGTCCATTAAGATACCTACACAATTGAATTTTGAGAAGAGTGAAAAATGGCCTGTAAATTTTATATAATGCTCTGTCATTCAGGTACAGTTGTTTTACGTGTCAGAAATTTATGACATGGGTCTCACAGATTTATTTTTCTTCTGAAGGAAGGGCTTTTATAACATGTAAAGATCCATCACCTCAACCAGTTTTGAATTGAGAATCTTGCATCCAGTGCAATCATGGTAAGTGCTAACGAGTTAAACCATTGAGGGTAACTATTATAAAGAAAAAAACATACATTATTAATTCTTAATAAAAATTCACTAATTACACAGGGTTCAAATTCTGATTTACATTTTTTTCTTTAAGACATTGATGATGTGTCTTTTGTATCCTGGGAATGCTGTAAAAAGCTTCGTCTGGGTACTTGAGAGATAGGATGCCCATTTATCTGGTCCAGTCCATCAGTTTAGTTTGTAATATCCTCGAGTTGTAATCTGAAATGTTGGAAATATGTTTGTCCTTGACACAGTGCAGATGCCCAAAAACTTATCTCAAACCATGCAGAAAGTTTATTTTCTTCAGCCTAGTCTGACTACTCAACATTTTCAGATCATTTCATAGCTAAATATATACATTAAATTTATATCTATAGTGGGAAATGTTTACCTGTAGAAATTATTATTTTTACTTCTTTTTTACACTATCGACAAGTCTCTGTTGTTACAGTTCGTGTTGTTTGATAAAAGTGGTGGGGACAGAGGCAGAAGCCTGGCTCGGGCAACCAATGTGAACTGGGCCACTCACCTGTTAGAGAAACTGGGGTGCGGTTCTGCCATGCCCACGGCTACAGGTAAATTAGTGATTTCATTAACAAAAATTGGATTATGAACTGTCAATACTGAAAGTGTGAATAAGGGATTATTTTATATGTAATGTAAGATTGTTTCACAACAGGGTTTGTCAATCACATTGTTATGGTTACCTTGTATGTCATATATTCAGTTGTAATTTTCTGAGTTTTAATCCAGCTGTAGCACTGTTTTAAGATCGTAGCTTCTTACTAAGGTTCTAGTACTTTGTAGTTCACAGATCTCCCCCTCTCCCCCCCCCCCAAAATTAGTATGGTTAGCCAAAAGTGTCATTTGGATAGAGAGTTGTGAGGACTTTGTTACTATTTGTCTCTGCATTGTTTTCTTTTGTCAATTGTGCACTCACAAGTTGAGATCACCAATGAGAAATGTGATGTTTTGAAAAAAAAATGTATCAAATTGTGGGATAAAATACAAAATGCATAGGCAGAGGAAAGAAAAGGAGGATTAACTTCACCTTTGCCCACCTGACACTTCTGATTATTATGGTTCGGCTAAAGTAGCTGTATCAAGATAGACATCCTTGGTCCGTGTGTTTTGTTTACAAATATTAACTGCTTGGAAGAGTGCTCCCCATTCCCTAGCTAAAACATCAGTGAATGGATAGTTCAGCCCTAATTAATGTTTGTAAACAAACAACACGGACCAAGGATGCCTATCCTGATACAGCTACTTTATCCGAACTGTACTGATTATCCTTAATATAATAAGTAGTTCTATCTGTCAGTTTCATTCTGCTGTTGTTTCATTGGTGTTATCTTTATTATGCAGAATAAGATCTGCATTTTGTAAATATCTGTAAGATAAAACAGTGAATAAGTGTTTCACTTAGAAATAAGTGTCGTCTGTTAGATCTTAATATTTTCAAGTAGCATGTAGTGTATTTTTGTGCATTTGCAGTGTATTATTCCGGCATCTTTTCTTTTTCAAATCTGTGTAGAAAGATCATCTCAGGCATTGAATGGAAAGTCATTTTTCTGATATGTCATCACTTATCAGTGAGATGATCATAATTCTTTTCACATTGGGGTCCTTACATTCCTCTCCAGTTGTGGTTATTATTTTATTAAGTATTATCATGCCTAGCTCAAAAGAAAATGCAAAAGAGAAACAAAAAATAATTCGGTTAGCGAAGACAACCAACCAACCAACCATTATCTCTGAACAAAGAATGCTTGTATGGTAATTAAAGTATGAGTTGAACAAAACTCTGTGGTGCATAAATATCTTCATGATACCGACTGTGGATATCATACAACTGTTAACCTTCACAAGCTTTGAATATACGTCATCTGAATTTTGGTCTTCATTTAAAATTATTTATTTTTCCTACCACTATTAATTAAAATTTCTGTTTAAAATACATATGTTACGTCATCATTAAAATGTTAGCATTTTCGTTTATTTTAGCAAGGTCAACCTTCATATCTAACTTTGTGTTTTACTGTCATTTACTACTATCAGAACTTGTCTAGGTTTATTCGCAGCAAGAGTAGCATAAGTACATGACTTCACATTGGTGAAGTACTTTCAGTTTTGTTTCCATATTGTTGAATGACACTTCTCTCGCAGTTGTATTAAAGAGTTCGTCTTAACCTCATGTATCTCACATTATTTACATTGGCTAAGACCAAGACCTGGATAACACTAAGATGACACAGCACAAACATAAGACAATTGAACTCACCCAATCTTTATGGACGGGAGGTAAGTTTTCTGCTAAGCCTGACAGCCAGTACGAATGAGAATTTCTTTTGTAAATGGATTGTGTTTTTAGTATGTATGTTTCTCAGTGTGCTACACAACAACAAGTGTTTGTGTTTTTCAAGCACTTTCTAACTCTGTCCGAAAAATGTGAGGTGGTTTGCAGAAGACGTTGGTAGAGTTGTGAAATTGTAATATTAATTTTGTGTATTTATAACCCAATTGGTAATGAACTTACCTGATCAGTGTTACAATGTTCAGTTAAATAATTGTAATTTCATTTATGTTACCGAAAAAAAAAAGACACAAAATCATGAAACTGCAAAAAAAAATGTGCACAGTTTGACCATACATTTTGCTATAACAATGTGGCACTGAATGAAAATTTTTGTTTAAATTCAGTGGCAACTGGCAGTTATTGTAATTTAAAATTGACAATCGAAATATTAGAAATAGCTGGTGCCTTCCTTTACCATGGCCCAGGAATAATATCCGTGTCTATGAGTATCAAAGTTATACAGTTCCTATGCTCTGTAGCAGACAAAAATCTAAGATAAATATTGCGTATGCACAGCTCACAGTATGTTATAGTTCACAAAAACGATGTTTCTGGCCATATCCTGAACAACGAAACAAAATCTGAAAAAATTATGCAAATTGCAATTAACAAAGATTATGCTGAAATAGCTCATCCTTTGCTGAAAGTTCATTACGGTAATATCCATTTATAGCATTATTTCGCAATAATTAAACTGTCTTCAGGGGGTTGCAATTATGATGGATGTGAAGTGAAAAAAGGAGCAAAGAGCATGCTTCATATTTTTATTGCGTTTACCGCAATTGCAGTATTTTTATACCTCTAGATACAGATACTTTTTAGTCATCCTACAGTGTTAGAAAATTTAGAAACACTGGAAGTGTAAATGACAAAAAGCATAGGAACCGGTGACGTGTTTTAACCCAGGAAATATTAAACAATGCAATGCTTCGTGTAGAACAGCATTGTCAGACAGAGACTAAACGGAGCGCTCCACTAGACTCGTTGCGTGCTCCGATGTTTCCACAGACATAAGCAAGTTCACGTTCCAATCTAGCTCCACAACCGGTTTTGGAGCTAACAACTCTGACACTACTGGTGTAGAACATTTTAAGAATCAAATTGTGTATTATGTTTTTATTTTTAATATAATAATAATAATAATTAGTGCCAGTTTCTATCTGATGCTTTTCCAATTCACTGCGGGCTAAAGCAAGGAGATGCACTATCACCTTTTCTTTTTAACTTCGCTCTAGAATATGCCATTAGGAAAGTTCAGGATAGCAGACAGGGTTTGGAATTGAACAGGTTACATCAGCTTCTTGTCTATGGAGATGATTTAAATATGTTAGGAAAAAATCCACAAACGATTAGGGAAAACACGGAAATTTTACTTGAAGCAAGTAAAGCGATTTATTTGGAAGTAAATCCCGAAAAAATGAATTATATGATTATGTCTCATGACCAGAATATTGTACGAAATGAAAACATAAAAATTGGAGATTTATCCTTCGAAGAGGTGGAAAAATTCAAATATCTTGGAGCAACAGTAACAAATATAAATAACGTAGAATAAATATGGGAAATGCCTGTTATTATTCGGTTGAGAAGCTTTTGTCATCTAGTCTGCTGTCAAAAAATCTGAAAGTTAGAATTTATAAAACAGTTATATTACCGGTTGCTCTGTATGGTTGTGAAACTTGGACTCTCACTTTGAGAGAGGAACCGAGATTAAGGGTGTTTGAGAATAAGGTTCTTAGGAAAATATTTGGGGCTAAGAGGGATGAAGTTACAGGAGAATGGAGAAAGTTACACAATGCAGAACTGCAAGCATTGTATTCTTCACATGATATAATTAGGAACATTAAATCCAGACGTTTGAGATGGGCAGGGCATGTAGCACTTATAGGCAAATCCAGAAATGCATATAGAGTGTTAGTTGGGAGACCAGAGGGATAAAGACCTTTGAAGAGGCCGAGACGTAGATGAGAGGATAATATTAAAATGGATTTGAGGAAGGTATGGTATGATGATAGAGACTGGATTAATCTTGCACAGGAAGGGACCCATGGCAGGCTTATATGAGGGCGGCAACGAACCTGCAGGTTCCTTAAAAGCCATTTGTAAGTAAGTAATAACAATTAGTGAAATTATGTGTGAGTGTCTAAGAAACTCTTTCGTGACTATCTTGGTCGTAGTAGTGCAGTTGCTGATGGTGAAATTGTCTCTTAAGAGTAATAAAATAAAACAGGGACTTTGTGATAACTACAGAGGGAGGTAGATGGAATTGAAATTAATATCAATCTTCAAAATGTTGATATGTCATCCTTGGTGTGGTGATTATCATATTTGTCTCTAGACACAATGTATGCATAGATCTGATTGTATAAATTGTACATTTTAAGATGTAGGCAAATGTCTACCTGTATTTAAGCAGAATTTAAATTTACTTATAATTCAGATTGCCAGAAGATCCTAAGGCAGAGTTTAACTAAACAGTGTCTCTCAACCATAGGAACGAGTGTGTTTTTAACCAAGGTCTTCGCCAGTAACATTGGAGTGTGGGCATAAATGCAATAGCCATTTTATGTATCATATGTCCTTTCACATGATCAGATCACTGATTTTGCAACAAACAAAACACTTCTGGTGGCTCACTGGCCGTCATAAATTAAGGAGAAATTGGAGAATAATAAACATTGATACCAGTTATTATTCAGTGTGAAGTGTTTGATTGGAGTGGTCACTAAAAAAAAAAAATGGAGGGTCAGTTATTACACTGCAGAAATGCAAGCACAATATTTAAGCTGTTAAAACTTCTAGGAATCAACTAAAGATTTGTTTGGTAAAAACATAATACGGCTAACGCCAGTAGGGGAAGTTATCCCCACCCGCGCCGCTCGGCATCTCGCTCGCATGCTCTCTCTCTACTATCTGTCCCGCTTCGATGGATCACTACCTCGTCTCGCACGTATTTCATAACGCGTACTAACAAAATCGCACGTATTTCATAACACGTACTAGCAAAATTGGGGCATTAGACAACAGCATAAAGTACAACACAACACAGCCCACCACATGTACTAACACAACACAATACAATGTAATGTGGTTTTTTCATTAAACAACACTCACCTGTTAACTTCGCACTGCCCCACTGTCCAATGCACACCATCAGTTTGGCGCTAATTTCATATTTCTCCCACAGGTTGGACACTCCTAATGACTAGCAAGTAGTCCATGCTCCTCACAGTACCTTACCATATCCGCCTTCAAATTCTCCCTGCACGATTTGGGGAAGAAGTACACGTCTTCGGTACGGCTCATCACGACACGTGGTTACGTCTGTACACGGAGCTGGACACGGACACAATGAAGCTCCACCAGCGCGTGTTAACACTTATGCCACCCCAGCAGTCAACCCCTACCAAGTTACATTCACAAGCCCGCCACTTTCTACCCTCGGTCATTGTCCCCCGCGCCATTCTTCTGCAATACATTATGGCAGTTCCCTTAAACATAAATAGATTCATTTTCCCTTCTACCCCCAACTCGCCTCGGTAGCCGAGAGGTCTAAAGCGTGCGTGCGTGCGTTTAGCGTTTAGTTACGAACTTACTTGGATCGAATCTTACCCTCTGCGAAGTCATAAGAAAAAAAAAGAGAGAGACATGAAGCATGAAACAGAGAAGGAGAGGCTGGAGAGAGAGAGAGAGAGAGAGAGAGAGAGAGAGAGAGAGGCAGACAGGACGAAGTTCCTCTTTTGGTTCATAGATGTCGTCGCATTTGTTCTTTTTGTTCCACTTTCCTACACTAGATGTCACCCCACCCTAAACCCCTATTTCCACTCTTTCCCGCTAGAGTGTGTGGTGAGCTTGTAGAGGAAAAGTGGAAAGGGGTCGTGGGCGGAGCTTAGCGTTCGCCGTATTACGTTTTTACCATTTATTTATTTATACCAGTAAGTGATACGAGGAAGTTACATGTGTTGATGATAATTGGTCGACCTCGTTTACTTCGAATTACAGCAGTGGTAAAAAATATATTTGAGAACAAATTTGGAGAAATTCTATCCGAAAACAAAAATTGATACACATTAGATGAACATATCCTAAATCAATTTATGAAGGGTTCTCATTGAATATCTAAAACTGCTAGCTTATTGCTGGAACACTGATAAACTGCTAACACTTCGATTGAAGAAAATTAGATAGGGAAGAGCTGTATGTCTTCTCCGCTGGCATGCTAAAAATGGCCACAGAAAATTTTGCTTTACAAATGAGAAAAGTTTCACTATTAAAGAGAAGATCTACAGTGTGTACATCTACAATGAAAGAAACTTGTCAAGTTTCCTTCTATTTAACGTGGACATCATCAATATTTGTGATGGTTTGGTTGGGGAGCTGTATCTGTGTGTTACAGAGATGCATTTTTGTGAAAAAAAAGGTGTAAAACAAATTATGAAGCAGAATGGATATTTAGCTAAAGACATCACGGGCTCTTTGCATAGAGCAAGACACAAGAAGAAGCAGCAGCAGCCCATCACGGACTCACAAGAAGCGGAAAAACCAGCTATAGCCTGTCTACCATTCACAGGGAAGTTGTCGGGAAAGATAAGCAGACTGCTCTACAAGCATGGAATAAAAACAATCCACAAACCTCCGCCGAAAATTAGGAATAAGGTCAGATCAGTAAAAGACGATCTAGGCCTCAGAGTACCAGGGATCTACCGCATTCCTTGTGAATGTGAGGCTGCTTACATTGGACAGACGGGACGCACAATAACTATGTGTCTTTCGGAACATCAAAGAAGCATCAGATTAATGCAGCCCGAAAAATCCGGATTGGCTGAACATTGTATTGACAAAAGCCATAGGGCTAATTTTAATAACACCGAGGTCCTGGCAAAGTGTTCGGGCTATAGGGATAGAAGAGTAAAGGAAACCCTGGCCATAGCGGCGGAACGCGGTAACCTGAATCGGGACTCGGGTCTCCAACTAAGCGCAGCATGGGCACCAGCTATTAAATTTCTCAACGCCCAGATGACAGGCCGTCATCAACAGAGGACACATAAGAACTCGTCCGCCGAGCCCATCGTGAGACCCACAGTCAACCAGCCGAACAGCACAAAGCAAGACGACACGTTGGCCGCGTTCACGCCATGGTCCGCACTAATAGGAGCCAATTAGTGCACAGCTCCTCGGCTGACTCCTCCCTCTGGCACTATAAATTAAGGAGCTGGGTACCCTTAGTTATCATTTAACCCTGAAGATGAGGAAGATGAACATCTCGAAACATCGGTGGATCACCAACTTATGACCTGTCTGGAAGTCCGAGAAAATTTTGAGTTATCACGTTGCCAGGAAAGCTTCAGTAGTTATTTCAAATTGTGAAGTGTAAAAAAATACTGTTTTAGAAGCTTGTACAGCCCCACCACGAGACCATATTCAAGAATCAACATTGGATCTTCCAACAAAACTCGGTACTGGCTCATACAGCTGCACATGTGCAAAAGTGACTTAAAGACATTGTTCCCGAGTTTATTGCATACAAAGATCAGCTGTTCTGAAGTCCAGATCTCAGTCCACTGGCTACATGCTATGCCACATTTTGGAGAATACAACCTGTTCTACATGACACAAAAATCTCTACAATGAAATGTCACAAACATAATGCTCAACATTGTTCAATAATTACAGTAACATCAGTTAGGTTTATTGGTAATGTTACTTACCTGGAAATTTAAGCAGAATCATTTTTTATGTAAGTCTATTTAGTTGGAAAGGTTATCCTTCTTAATCTCATTTGGCAAATTGCAATTCCCACACAGTACACTGCTGTGAATGTACTTCACCCATTCACATGTACAGTTTCAGAAAAAAAAATTGCGTACCTCATTTTTCTATGTTCTAGATTCAATGCATTGCACATGCTCACTGCTCCAAAGCAGTGATACATACGAGATCACTTTGGCAGCTATTGAAAGTCATTTTACTTCAATTGTTGTTGTAACCCAAAAGGAATTTGAAAAGATGCAATGAAAATTTATCTATTCTTAATAATGAATGTGTAGTAAAATGGAATGGTAGTAAACGAAATTAAACTGCATAAAAATTAAAAAACTCTTTCCCCAGCAGTATCCGAATTGTGAACTCCGTAGTGTGTCAGCAACCGTGCTAGCACCACAGAGTTATCAGAATGTTTGCAATGAATTGTCATAATCGGGGTTGTCATACATTATTGTGTTTGTTACATAATGACTCTTAGGCATTAATTTGGTCTTATTTTCAGATTAATTTCGTTTAGCGAAATAACATCTTGTAATACTATTCAAATAATACCGGGTTGGAAGTTGTTAAATAATTGTGGTGTGGATCGTGCTCTGTAAGGAGCTTCAAGAATCGGACCATTTTTTGTTGCTGAGACTGTACATAGCCTCCATTAATTATATAAAAAGCACCAGTATCAGAGAATTACAATATCATTATTAGCTTAGAGAATTAATTCTTCCTAGTATTGTGTAAGTGATGCCACATAACCTAGCCCCTAAAACAAAAACTAATCGTCTTAAATCCTGTTTCCTATAATCTTCTAGCTTCTATCAGATTGCATCTTTCTCATAGCACTCAGAATTGTTTACTTAACAAATTTCTCTAACACTCTCCCAGAAGATAAGAAAATGCATGTATCTGAGTTTCTATTGTAATTCATAGAAGATACTCAAACCAAGATCAAGACAATGTTTATATATTGATTGTTAAACAGTGAGTTTAAACCATACCTGCACAAACAGCGCTCATTGAGTGCGCACACTCCTTTGGAGCGGGAGAGCCGTGTTTACCGCTCGCCGAAACGGAGAGGAAGATACGTCAGAATGATATAGACTTACTATAGGTAGAGGAGAGGGAAACGACCACTCAGTTATCTAGTGGAGTGCAGTGTGTAGGCCTATTCTCAGTAACTGTTTCACGTTGCTTACCTACTGCTACAGTACAGTATGGAGGAATCTAAAAGACGGAAAATAACATTTAACGATTTACAGCTCGAACTTATTGATCTTCAGTGTGACCTAAGGGCTAAAGATCGTTTGAATAATACTACTAGCCTGGTTGAGTTTTACAAGACTAAACATTATCACTAATATCCACGACTACACAGGTTGGCTGTGAAAATGATTGCTATGTTTGGCTCAACATTTATATTTGTGAGCAACTGTTTTCTATAATCAACTTTAATAAAGGCAGACATCGGACATCTGTAACTGATGTTTCATTACAATCAGTAGGCTATTGTTCCTTTCAGCTGCCAACAGCATAAAACCTCGTTTTGATGTACTGATAAATGAAAATATAACAAAATGATATTGTACATTTATGTAGCTATAGAATTTCTATTATTTCTGTAAAATAAATATTTCTTTATTAATTAATAATAGTCCAAGATAGTTTTGCAAATACTGAACGGGAATTCATTTCATAAACACTCGTAATAGTACTTCCTTTTGTGCATATTTTGTACGAGATTACCCCTTCTTCCAGTCCCCCCTTATACAGAGCGCAATTCATTTCTGCATTCCGCTCATGAGCTGTGAGCCAGCTCAGAGAGTGCAAACCTTGTGCAGGCCTGGTTTAAACAGTATTTAAGACAAAAATAAGAGTCTGCAATGCAACTTCTGTACTTTGACATTGTTCAAGAATAAATTATACCTAATCATTGCTGTAGTCATCCCTTAAGTCAGCACTGTATGCTAATTAGTGGAAGTCATTGCATCATTTGTTACAATATGAGCAAGTTTAATAAAGTTTGTTGAGCCACAAGAATGTATTAAATCGAAATAAATTCTTAACATTTCACATGAAGAGCTCCAAAATTTTGAGGTACATTATTAGAGAAATGTGAGTAAGGTGTACAGAAGGTCGTCATTTCAAATGTTTATTATAAATAATAACAGGTAAGGTTTTTGTTTTATGATTATGCTAAGATTATTCTCATCAAGCAGTGATCTACGATTATTTGAAATCACATAACCACCAACCACTTAAACGTTCTACGCAATTACAGGGATTCCACGAATCTCCTACATCCTTTTTCAGTTGTTTACAATTTACTGGGAGATGTCTGGTCACTATCAGACTTAGTGGCCTTGAGAGACATCCAGTGGTGTATACAAATTACTTCCCACTATTTTAGGTAAAGAATGTTTCTTGAAATGACAATTTGATAAAATAAATTCTCTTCATAAGGTATATTACTATCATCATGCTTTTTCTGATATCTAATTAATCCAATTATTGGGTTGAAATGCTTAAAATCTTGTGAAGATTAGAATATATATGTTGTTTCTTTCTTTTCGTATTCTTTATTCTTCATTATCAGTAAATATTTTGTCTCTTTTTTTGTTACCATTATTTACTTTTTAACATAGTTTTTTACAGCAATATAAATAAATTTTGTTTTGTTAATTTCTGTCTGCAGCATTCAACAAATTGGATTTCAAAGTTCAGAAAGATTAAAACATCTTCTTTGTAAATACGCGGATTCTAAACTTCTTCACTTGATTACCTTGATGCAGTTGAATTCCCTTTTATCCCCTCGTATTCTCTTCAGTCCCTCCAGAAATGTGAGGACAGTACCTTACTGCAGGCTACCTTTCACATCCTTTACAGATGTTCATCCTACAGTTTCTCATTTGGTGCTGACTAACTGCTGCAATTGATACATGCTGAGTGTTGCAGTGTAGTGGCTAGCACTGCTGCTTTATGTTCTGGAAGTTCTTGATTTGATTCCCAGCTGGGTATACAACTTTCCTCAGTGAAGTTCTCGTGCTTTTCCTCAGCCCCTTCACACAAATGTCAGGTTAGTACCATAACACCGGCTCTGATCATTATCTTCAACATGATTTCAGTTCGTAATTTCAGCATTCTCATTCAGTGCTAAATAACTTCTACAATTGTTAAATCGTCATTAAGTATCTTAAGACTTTTACAGTATACCTTCATCTTTTCTATATGCATCCAGAATTCAGTGCCTGATCAGAAGAGACATTGCACTTCTTTACGTCTGATGTTGATAATTGTTTGCTTGACATTTGTACCTATATTTACAACCTGATCTTATTCAGATATTATTTATTGTAAATAACGTAATTATTTCTTCTACATGTAGGCAGTAGTAGCTCACATAGTGGTCATACCAACATCCCGAGTAATGAAGAATGTGGAATTCGAGATGTCTGGGGCCACAACTTGGAAGAAGAATTCCGTACCATTCGTCAGGTGGTGCAGCAATATCACTACGTAGCAATGGTTAGTAATTGAATAACTTGTAGGTACAGTTCGATTATTGCTGTAATTTATTAAGGTTTCACAGAAATTTGTGTGTGTGCGCTTGTGTCTGTACTGTGTCATAGTAAACCTCAGATTTCAGGTTAAATGCCTATTTTTTTTTCTATAGAAATAAGTTAAATTTGTTAAATATCTTCATATTTTGTACGTTTGAAAGTGGTTTTATGGTGCCTAAAAATGTCTATTTTGCCCATTCAGACCTATTTTTAAGGTTTTAGAGCCTAAAATTGCCTATTTCTATGTGTTACATATATTTTTTTAAATTTTCATATAGCAGTGAAAAAGAAAGTTTTGAATATCGTGGGGTGGGTATGGTTTAAATATCCTGTAATAGTTTGGTTGTAGGAATGAAGAAATTTCTGGAAGTTGTCTGGTTTTGTTGAGCACTTGAACAGACAGTAGGAATGTGATGATTCGGGAGAATGTAGTTCTCCCTGAAGAAATCAGCATGGCAAATATTGCTAGATTTAAATATGCATCTGTTGCTTCCATATCATTGGGAAGATTTTTTTTTTCGCTTATAAAATGGTTCTGTCTAAGAAAAGGCAAAGTTTCACAATAGAAAATTAGAGAAAAACGTTGTTATGTATTGCAATGTCAATTATAAATAATGTGTTAATTGTAAATTCATTGGTAAATTAATTCATTTAATTGTAATATGAACAATTATGTATTAACAGCCTTAGAGCAATGAGGCTGATGAATTCATTAAAAATTCATAATTTAAGATTTAACAAAAATGTAGTTTCTAACCGCAATATTTGTTTACTGTGTTTGTCACTGTTTACCATAATGTTTAATACTCACTAATTAAGTGCATTTTTATAGTTACTGTAGTTTGTGTGGACAGTAATAAAATAACATACTTACTTACTTACTGGCTTTTAAGGAACCCGGAGGTTCATTGCCTCCCTCACATAAGCCTGCCATTTGTCCCTATCCTGAGCAAGATTAATCCAGTCTCTATCATCATATCCCACCTCCCTCAAATGCATTTTAATATTATCTTCCCATCTATGTCTCGGCCTTCCCAAAGGTCTTTTTCCCTCCAGTCTCCCAACAAATACCCTGTATGTATTTCTGGATTCGCCCATATATGCTACATACCCTGCCCATCTGAAACATAACATAAATAACATAGATAAAATAAATGTAAATGTAAGTCTGAATATTGTGTGACAGTGTTTTGCCATAACAGCTCCGAAAAAATCACTGTGACAGATGATAGTGATTTTGTCACAGTGTGATTTTTGTGTTCGAATGGTTCTTGGTGATTGTGAATGTTTCTTATGATGAGCAGACAGATGTTTATGTTTATCGCTCGTGCGAATTGACAGTCTATGTATCCAATTAATACCCAGGCGGAAAGCCTTGTGTTGAATATATCCTTTTTGTACACAATCAATACTTGTAATGTCAAGCGGTGTCATGTCTTATATCAACAGTACTGATTAACACAACGAGTATAAACAACCCGACTCATTTGTAGAAGAATATAGTGAATTTGAGATATTATGCATTCATATTTCAGTATTCAAACGGGACTTACTGTCATTAATATTACCATTATTAGGGCTTGGATATTTGTGTGTTTAATCCAACAGAGTCGCCACTACCCCTCCTGCTTACCCAGTAGCCATGAATGCACCAGTGTGCTTGCTTTGAAGAGACGCTAGCCCGAAATTGCACTGTGCTGATGACTGCTGATTTATGTGAAAATGTAGTTGAAAAATATGTTTTACTCTTCTAATTTTTCGTTTCATTAAGTTGAAATTGGAGAATTATAGCAATAACTTATCAAACAAATGCTCTTTATGTAACAGTAATTATGCCAAAAGTAAATATTGTTCTCATACTCATGTTCTCTGCAATTGCCGATAACTAAACAGTTGTTTTGTGATGCTTAGGACACCGAGTTTCCTGGAGTAGTGGCAAGACCAATAGGAGAATTCCGAAGCACTGCAGACTACCAATACCAGCTGCTTCGTTGCAATGTCGACCTTCTGAGGATTATTCAACTTGGCCTGACTTTCCTGGATGAGAATGGCAAAACACCACTCGGATACACTACCTGGCAATTCAATTTTAAATTTAATTTATCGTAAGTAACATTGTTTCACTAAATTTTGAATAGGTTTTCAGTATCATAATCATATTAGGATTATTTTTTTATTATTATTATTATTATTATTATTATTATTATTATTATTATTATTATTATTATTATTATTATTATTATTGGCCTGTTACTTTCAGTAACAAATCAAATAAATAAATAAAAATACTGTCCCCAAGGGAAGAGATCTTTAGGCCATCCAAAAAAATGTGGACTCTTATTGTTGTTATTATTATCCATCCAGATAGTCTGAATTGGAATAAACTTCCAAAAGCTATGCTTCAGTCTTGAACATTGTAATTGAGCTTTGCCTATTATGTTCAGTAACAAAAATACTGTCCCCAAGGCAAGAGATCTTTAGGCCGTCCAAAAAAAGATGTGGACCGAGAATGACTCACTGAGACCATAACGGGCATTGGGTCTTATACTTGTTTGGATGATATTATTATTATTATTATTATTATTATTATTATTATTATTATTATTATTATTATACACTTAACATGCACTGCACTAGTTACTAAAAATCTGGGAATGGTGGCCTATAGTGTATTTACATGACCACCAAGGGTTAAAACTCTAATATACAGGGTGTAAGTGCCATTATTTTAACTGATGATTATTCATTTCATAAGGAAGAAAAAATGTCCTTACAATTTTTTTTCTAATTGCAATGTTTAACTATTAAAGTTTACAATATTAGACGTTTGACAATGTTGCTGGATGGGGAGGAGGGAGTTTACAAGTACACAGTACAGCTCAAGCGAGTTGATGTTGTTTTTGTTTTCTAATGCCAGGCGTTTGACAATAAAGTCATTTGATCTCTTGCACTCCAATATTTTTCAAAGATATTATCGTGACCAGCCACTGAAGCACAGATTTTGAGGTGTTCCGAATCCATTTCTTGGTTTGAGTTGCACAATGGGCAGTTAGGGGACTGATATATTCCAATTCTATGCAGGTGTTTGGCCAAACAGTCATGGCCTGTTGCCAATCTAAATGCAGCTACAGACGATTTTCGTGGTAAATCGGGAATTAACTGTGGATTATGAAGCAGAGAGTTCCATTTTTTCCCTTGAGATAGTGTTATCAAATTTTGTTTGTTGAAGTCTAAGTATGTAGATTTAATAAATCTTTTCACAGAGTAATATGTAGATTTAGTAACAGGTCTGTAAGTAGCAGTGCTGCCCTTCTTTGCTAGTGCATCCGCATTCTCGTTTCCCAGGATTCCACAATGAGATGGTATCCATTGGAATACAATTCTTTTATTGAGTGATATTAATTGAGAGAGCATTTTAGTTATTTCTGCTGTTTGAGATGAAGGTGTGTGTTTAGAGACGATTGATAGAATAGCTGCTTTGGAGTCTGACAATATAACTGCATTCCTAAATTTATTGATGTGGCATAGAAGATTCCTGAGACATTCACTTATTGCAATGATTTCACCATCAAAACTTGTTGTTCCATATCCAAGAGATCTATAAAGTGAGAAGAGACAGCACGTAACACCTGCACCGACACCTTGTTCTCTGAAGATCAAGGATCCGTCGGTGTATAAATGAAGCCAGTTTTGAGCTCAAGCAAGTACAGACATACGTGTACAAAATAGATGCTCTGTTCTAATGCAGGGTTGGACCAGGACAACTGTTGTTTACATAAAACGCGCAGCAAATACAAACTTTCAATCTCATTAATAGAACATTATGGTAAATTTTCATTTGATTTTAAAATATTGCTCCATTTTTTAATTGTACATCTGAAAAAGAAACAATAATGGTTTACTGCACAAAATCGCAGGAACTTTTTTTCTAATGCAAAATTTTAATCTCTCCCACTTCATAAAGCAGTATCATTTTTTAAGAAATTTCCATTTGATTTAAAAATATTGCTCCATTTTTTAATTGTACGTCTAAAAAAGAAACAATAATGGTTTACTGCAGAAAATCACAGAATCTTTTTTCTAATGCAAAATTTTGATCCCTCCCGCTTCCGTAAAGCAGTATCATTTTTAAAGAAATTTCTGGTTGTGTAATTTTCGAAACGGGGTAAAAGACTCAGATTCTAATAATCGTTGAGAAACTGCTACAAAATTCGCCGTTTAGGTAACCTTTTTTGCGGAAAACATTGACGGTAAATCCTTCTTGCCGCACTTGAATTACGACGACTTTCTCCATAAATTAATAACAATGATATTTCTGAACTGTGAATGACATTGTAAGTTGTTTATCGAATACCTGTACTAGGAACTGCCATCTGCTCGGCATGAGACTTATGGACAGGGAGTTTGAACTCACAGCTGAGCTGTACGTTGGCTGCATGAATCCTGCTGAACATGTTGCCACGTCTCTCACGCAGAATATTAACAAATTTAAGCATGCATTATTATTTAATTTCACGAAAACGTAATAGAACACACAAAATAATATTATTTATTTAAACTAATATTAACTCTTTGCTAGATATATTTACTGATGTAATTGTTTTCGTAATTTTACTAACGATATAAGCAGTATAACGCAAATAAAATAAGGAAAGAAATTTTTTTTTTCTGGGAAAACTATAAAGTTTTGACCCTATGTTGTATGAACATTTTTTTATTCTGTATACTGTGAAAAAGATGGCACTTATACCCCTTACTTACATCCTGTATATCTTCTTGCAATGCAGCATTGAAATTCAAAACATGCCATTCTATTATATGCTGTTTAAATAACAGATTTTTTTTTCTTGCTTAGATATTTTATTAAAATTTAGGACACTTACCGTCTGAATATTCAAAGTTGAGTAGGCCTAATGCAAATTCATAAGTTCTTCACCAGAAAAGATGGCATATATATGAAACCTTCATTATTATTGATTTTATCAGTTCGTTTTTTTTTTTTTTTTTTTTTTTTTTTAATTTCTCTCTCTACTAATTATGCATTGTTGATAACATGTGTATACACCAAATTACACTTAACACCAGTGTCACGTGATTTATTTCCATGTTCAAGTTCGTGTTGATTGGTTGGATCTAATACACAACACTTCATTTTTCATAGCACTCAACATGCCTTCTTATACGCACATAGTAACTTACAAATACTACGAACGGAGTTCTGCATTTTAAAGCAAGGATGATGTTAACCAGCATAACTGATGTTATTTATATCTTTCATAAAGACGTATTACGAAATGACCTTCGGAATAATAAAGACGATGCAAGACAAAAGACCCCTCCTCACATGAATGTGAGACACATGTGGCTTTGAAGTACGAAATGGTGACATTTGTTTAGAATGATGTTACTAGTGAAACATGTATTTTGCTGTAATAAATCTTATAAGTTCAATAACATGTTAGTGCAGTTAACTGCTACATATTTTAAGATTGTAACTTGTTTCATTTAAGGGGACACTTCTGCGAGTTTTAAAACTTTTACAATTTTCATCCAAAATTTATGAATTTTAAACTACATAAACATACCTACAATACGATCAACTGTACAAAATTTTGTGCCATTAGGGCTAATCATTTTGAAATGATATTTTTTAAATGTATTTTATATTGACGTCACTAAAGAGGCTCCTTGCGTCACAATTTTTAATTCATATTAGCTCAAAAGCTTGAAAATAGTCGTGGGAACATAAATTAATTAGCTTTTTGAGCTCTGTCTAAATAGAGGGCCACAATAAATTTTTAAATCGATTTTCTTAATTTTTCAGCATTATTTCACCATAGTGTCCCCTTTAAGTGCCAAATGAAAAATTGTTTAAAACAAAAGTTGTTTAAGTACAATGGCGAAGTAATACTATTGGCATATCTTTTTCATAACCTTGTTCATAAAGGAGATACGAGTAATGATTTCATTTCTTCAAATGGTAACATGCACTTTTTATTCAGGGAATCATTTAACTTCTTGAAGGACTGTTCAAAAATGTAATACAGTGTACCATTCTAATACACAAGACATTGAGAGGCATAAAAGAATATGGAATTCTTAGTGTACGTAATTACTGCAAGTTCGAAGTAAAATAGTACTTTGTAGCACTTTGGTACCCTTACTAGTTGTTGTCGTTGTTTTCTAATGCCAGGCATTTGACAATAAAGTCATTTGACCTCTTGCACTCCAATATTTTTCAAAGATATTGTCACGGTTAGCCACTGACACACAGATTTTGAGATTTAAATGGCAAGTTGTAGCCGATTTAAGTGAACACCATATTTTAATGTTTTGGTGGCTACTTCATTCACACACAACCCCCAGAATGTCTGGAGGACCACACCTGCTGTTGGTCGATGGGTCCATTGAACCTAGTTGGGAGATCCTGTTGATCACCAACTTTCCCACCTTAAGCCACTGGAGGACGATTTTAGTGCCATAGCGTACCCATACTAGTAAAACAGAACATTTAAGCCTTGGTTTTTCTGAACTGATGCATGCGAGGTGCGAAGCAACCTCACACAAATCTGGACTACACGAAAGATAGTGAGTGGTTTCTATAGCTATGAGGTCTGGACGATTATCTTGTCATGATCATCAGTATCCCTGAAGATGGCTGCAGAGCTAGTAACCAAAAGCTTGAAAGATATCAACAATTTGACTCAGATGATAGCCCGTTAAACCATCGTAGAGAAGTTACAAATTGTTTGAAAATAATACAGACCCCAAGAAACTCCTAACTGCAACCTTTTCCCTCTGCATGACAGTCTGGTGTGCTGGACCACACAGACACCTCAGAGATTTAATATGGTCTTAATACACTTTGTGAACCAGGGAAAAGACGTTGAGAAGGCATCAATAACATTCTGAACATGAAGGAATATGTGAGGCATGTGGCACTATTACTATTATTCCTTTATGTTGGAAAATATTAGAAGAAGTCTTCACAAAAGTATTAATAAGTGCTTATGTGTTAGATGTTAATGAAGGTTACTTTGAGTACTTAATAAATTGATGCAAAGTATTACCTAATTATATATTATTTATTTAGTATCTTTACCTGCTATCTCATTTCAAACACGCTCTTGTGAGATCAGAACAGAGTCATTATGCTCTTGATTGATTGATTGATTGATTGATCGATCGATCGAAACTTATTTCTTAAAAGCAGGCGTCAGTTACTTTTCTTTTTACAATAGTTCTATTGGAACTTTAGAAACTGTTCTCTAAAATGAAAATTTCTATAAAATGAGAACATGAAAACTAGGTTTTACTGTATTTATGTTCTTACCCATTCACATATATCCATCCATGAAACTTATTGTCTACATAACTTTCTGTCTTGTCTGTCTGTCTGTCTGTCTTGTATATCTTATTTTCTAGCATGTGATGTACACATTCTTTTATTTATTGAAAATCAAGCTATCATGTTCATTTGAGATATAAAACTGAGAATATTAACACGTGGTACAGTCTGCGTCACTGTTTTTGGTGTGTGAAATAAGTAATGAGAATGTTAAGTACAAGTGTTTTACCTTTGCCGCAGTCAGTTTGAAAACTGTGTTTGGCAAATGGCTGATCTGACGTGCATAAGAATGGTACCATTCTCAGCTGCACTATCCATATGCTCACAAACTCGGCATTATACTCTAGGACACACGCCAAAACCCTGGCGCCAGTTGTATAGGCTATATTCAAGAATATTAGTGTAACAGAAATATCACAGATTTGTTATAATGTTGTCAGTGTTCAATTTAGATCATGCACAATCATAATCCTTTAATAATCTGTCTTGTAGGGAAGACATGTATGCACAGGACAGCATTGATCTTCTTCAGAATTCAGGAATTCAGTTCAAGAAACATGAGGAAGAAGGAATTGATCCTTTGGACTTTGCGGAACTCCTCATGACCTCGGGCATTGTACTCATGGATAACATCAAGTGGTTGTCCTTTCACAGGTATGTGAAGAAACTAGATTTAATTACCAGTAATTTCGAATTAATTAGCTGGACTGGAAAAGTTTAGTAATTTGTTTCCACTTTAAACAATTTTGAACGTTTTGAGCCTCAAAACAGGGCTACAGAGTTGGTATACAAAACTTTCAACTCTGCAGCACTGACTCGTGGTTACTAGCCTGTTATTTCAACCTCCCAACTTGCATGATTATTACATATTTTATTGTATTTAAAGCCATGAGCATCGAGAGTGATGCAGTAGACAGCTATAAACTATAACAAAAAGGATAAGAAATGCAAAATGTAAAGTGGTAGGCCTCGAAACTCATGGATACTAGAATCAATGGCAAGGGTATTTGATTCCATCAACAGATCATATATATTTTTTAAGTTATTGCAGAATTCGGCATACCATCTAAATTTATTAATTTGACTAAAGTGACGCAATCCAGCATGCTAAATAAAGTTAAAATTCAGAATGAGTTACCCAGTAGTTTTACTATAGATAGTGGAATAGACAAGACAACTCATTTATTTAATCTTGAACTTGAAAAAATTATTAAAGACATGAATAACATCAATCCTGTAGGTACACTATTTAACAGGTCAGTTCGTGTGTAGCATACACTAACAATATTATTCTTTTATCAAGAAACGTGCATATTTTAGAAGAAGCTACACGAAAATACAAACAACAGCAGAGAAAGCTGATTTGTATATTAACATAAGCGAAGCTAAATATATGGTATAATATAGTATTATCTTCAAATATCTAGGTGCTGTACTTACCTATAACAACCAGTGGCGAAGCTCTTGAGAGGCTTTTGAGGCTTATCCTACCCAAAAAGTTTGAGATTCCTAGTAACAGTAGGCCTATAAGTTTGTAATAATGATATATTGTAACAATTGGTTGCACTCAGATCCTTCCATATACTGGGTGGAAGGTAAGGTAGTACATTAATTGGCAGGAGCCATAGAACTCATTATTTAGAGTAAGTTTTGTCAAATAAACAAAAATTATAGGACTTACGGATAGTGACATAATTACAAGTGTTTCAAAAGCGCTGACGGCAATTGCAAGATATCTCAACGCCGCATAAGTAGCACCCCACACCCCAAGCAGTCAGTGACTTGAAGAGAGTGGGTTAAGTTCAACTACCTTTCACCATGTATCTTGCAGCAGGTGAGGGGAGGATGGCAGCAAACAAAATGTACTGAGCTTCGGTGCAATACTTTGCGAGCTAATCTGGGGATAAATCTTCGCACAAAAATGACCTACGTAAACTCCGGTTAGGGATGTAACTGTTATTTGTTTAGTTTGTGCAATTTAATGTCAGAAAATGTAAATTAATAACCCAAATGAACAAAATAGCTCATGTCCGGCCACAGTTCAACAATGAATGCAGAATTATCAACTTACAATGCAATACACTAACAATTCAATACTAAGTATGGCGTAATAATTTTAATGTAAGAAAGAAGTATGTGCAGCAATAACAAGAAATAACATGAAAATCCGGAAATTATGTCCAAATTAGTGACAACACTTAGAATTAATGTTTAAGTTACAATTAATGAAAAAATAAAACTGATGTAACTTTTGAACAAGATGTAATTAACATTAAAGTTTGTTGTTTTACGAATCACTAATTCTGGGCGTTAATAATGAAATAAAGAGTAATAAACTCTGTAAACCATATTCCACTCATATCTTACAGATACTGTTCAAAATGTCACCATCAGCTTGCATGCAGCTTTCACATCTTCTGGTCCAATTATGACGAACTTTGGCCAGTAGTTCTTCACTGTTCCGAATTTCTTCCGCGGCCTGGATCATGTCTAAGTACTCACGATTTGTGAACTCTGACATCTCGTAGTTTTGAAATAAACTAAACTGTATCGCTGTACGTCCAACTGCACACTAATGCAATGTAAACATCACAACAGCTGATCAGTTGCGAGTACTAGGCGAACTGTCTGCCGTCCGGACAGCGATGCCAGATTTTTATACCTTGTGTACAATAAGCTTATACTGCAAACCTCCATCAAACCTATTGTGGTGTATGGAAGCGAGACATGGATCCTAACTGAAAAAACAATCTATTCTAAGTATGTCCACTGTGTGTGATAAATTATTGGAGACTAAGGGAGTTAATGGCTTTATTGTGAAGAACTCAGCATTAGTTAACAAAAACATTCTAAGTACTGTATATCAGGGAAAACTATAGACTGATCCTTGAAAATGGCATATGACGTATTCAAACTAATCTGGAAATTCAAAATATGTACAGAGATAAAGATATCATCATTGATATTCAACTTAGAAGACTAGAATAGCTGGACTAGGATGAATGGTGGAAGAATGTCAAAAACTTCTTTAGATGGAAAATTGGAAGTTTCGAGAAAAGTTGAAAGACCTAAGTTACTCTGGCTTAATGATGTCCATAATGATATAAGGAAGATTTGGGTTAAAAAATGGACAAATAACACCTAAGATTGTCGAGAATGAAGGGCTACCATTAGGAAGGTCAAAGTTATTCTAAGAGGACCATAGCACCATAGAAAAAGAAAACTGTTATGAAATTTAGTAGATAGAGAATTTTGATGAATAAGAATCTTAATATGTTTTATTTTTAGAATAGTTACATGTCTTTCATTATGTAATTCTGCGCCTCCTCTGATTCATATTCTTTTGTTTTAGTGGCTACGACTTTGGTTATCTCCTCAAGTTACTGACAGACCAGAACCTTCCGCAGGAGGAAAGTGATTTCTTTGAGTTGCTGAGGATATATTTTCCAACTGTCTATGATGTTAAAGTAAGTCATTTAATCAAAGGAATTACGCTAATATCTGAGTTTAGTAAGATCAGAGATGTACCCATGTAAATAGGAATAATAATAATAATAATATCATCATCATCATCATCATCCTATGGCAGGATTTCACATTGTCATCATTTTCCTTCTAGCTTCCCAATACAGATACACCACATCTCCCTTTTGTTGTTTTGTGGAGTTCAGTTTGTTGCGAATTAGTAAGTGTTCCTTTGTCATGAGTAATGACATTGTTTCGTTCGCCATACAGAAGACATGCTGAAGATTGAAGAATCTTGTTCTGGTGAAGCTGATGAGCAAGGCAGTCATGTCTAGACCTAGGGCAGAACAGACAATTGACTCTTGATGATCTTTCACTTTTCCATAGAGTTCCCGGATGTTTTCCCATTTCTTCCCCTTGGCTGCATTCTCCGCTTGTAGCTGCTGGTTATTGAATGTTTTTTATTTCTTGAGTCTTTCTTCTAAGTGTTGTTGTGCTTAAATAGCTCTGTAGCTTCGGTAATTAGTTGTGTAATTTTTGCAGGTGAAAGACTGTTAGTATTCCAGTACAAAATTCTGATGTTGCCATGTTTAGCTCTTAGAAGAGCTGGTTTGATCTGTAAGGGAAGATTTTTTTGCCTAGCAATGTTGCTCATTTTGCACCACCCAGAAAGGATGTTACGGACACGAGAAATTTTGTCCCCCAAAAATTGTAAATTTCCTGTACAGAATGAAACGTTACATCATTATCATAATACAGTGCTCTCTTAAATTGACTGAGCATATTGGGAATTAAATCAATAACTTCCCCAAAACACGCTGTGAAATGTTTCATATAAAACAATTTTTATCTCGAAAAGGAAGCAAAAACGAGCAGAATTGTATTAAACATTTTTGTTTGAAATATGTCAAAGAATAACAGCTGAAATTAATAACATTAGTTACGGTTCACCATGTGTATATAAATTTTACTGTTATTAAGTTCTCATTAATGAAATACTTGGTAATTGTTTTCCATTGCAGTATCTTATGAAGAGCTGTAAGAATCTTAAGGGTGGTCTGCAGGAAGTAGCGGACCAGCTCGAATTGGAGAGGATCGGGCCTCAGCATCAAGCAGGCAGTGACTCCCTTCTCACAGGAATGGCTTTTTTCAAAATGCGAGAAGTAAGTGGTATGATACTTTTGGAGTTATTTCACTCTGCACAACTTGCAACACAGTATCAGTGCAACATGATCTCATATTAAATAGTTTTATTATTTTTCAGTTTATGACTCAGTATGCCATATACTTACTTACAAATGGTTTTTAAGGAACCTGCAGGTTCATTGCCGCTCTCACATAAGCCTGCCATCAGTCCCTATCCTGTGCAAGATTAATTCAATCTCTATAATCATATCCCACATCCCTCATATCCATTTTAATATTATCCTCCCATCTACATCTCGGCCTCCCCAAACGTCTTTTTCCCTCTGGCCTCCCAACTAACACACTATATGCATTTCTGGATTCCTCCATACGTGCTACATGCCCTGCCCATCTCAAACGTCTGGATTTAATCCATTAATATGCCATACTTACTTACTTACTGGCTTTTAAGGAACCTGCAGGTTCATTGCCGCCCTCACATAAGCCCGCCATTGGTCCCTATCCTGAGCAAAATTAATCCATTCTCTATCATCATATTCCACCTCCCTCAAATCCATTTTAATATTATCTTCCCATCTACGTCTCGGCCTCCCTAAAGGTCTTTTTCCCTCCGGCCTCCCAACTAACACTCTATATGCATATCTGGATTCGCCCATACGTGCTACATGCCCTGCCCATCTCAAACGTTTGGATTTAATGTTCCTAATTATGTCAGGTGAAGAATACAATGCATGCAGTTCTGTGTTGTGTAACTTTCTCCATTCTCCTGTAACTTCATCTCTCTTAGCCCCAAATATTTTCCTAAGCACCTTATTCTCAAACACCCTTAATCTGTGTTCCTCTCTCAAAGTTAATATGCCATATACAAGGTATAATTCTTTTTTATTACATAATTAACTATTTGTATAAACGTTTTTGTTGCTCTTATTGCGACATTATCAGATACATTTATTATCTTACATTTTCAATATGTTAACCTCATTTTAATTCTTGTGTAACAATCTCGCGTGCGTGCGTGCGTCCGTGCGTGCGTGTGTGTGTGGCGCGCGCGGTTTTTTTCTGAATCCGATGCTGACAAGTGGGCCGACCTACCTTCTGCCCTAATAGAGCCAGGTCCCATCCCCAGACCAATACCTGATAAGTCTAGACTCGAGTACCAAGCTCTTCTATATTAGCATTACAAACTATAGTACCCGTAAGACTTGACCCCAGCCTATTTTTTAACAATATTGCAGATGATAGATGAAATTAGAGGAAGGTGAAGTGTGTTGGTGGTGTGATGGAGGGGGAACTAGGAGTAACCCGAGATAAACCCTCTGTAACATCTGCTTTGTCTACCACAAATTCCATCATGACCTGTCCAGGAATCGAACTTGGCCCTCATGAATGGAGGATCAGTACTGTAGTACTCGAGCCACAGATGCAGCTTCTTTTTTGGCTACCTTTATACTGAAGAAGCCACTAGCTCAACTGCAACGTTGAAAGTACTATTTAAGATACGGTCACACGTCGCTACTTTTGCAGCGCTGCAGTACAAAAAACTGCGCAACTCTCGACTGTGACGTGTGAACAACGGTGCAACCTGAAAAGTAGCGGCTGCCGAGCCTGCTGCCTGCTACTTTTTCATGCTGCATGCAGCTTAGAAGTAGCAACGTGTGAACAGGGTTCTCAGGGTTGCAGCTGCAGCATTTTTTATATCGGTTTTGTTGAAACTTTTGCTGCGGTTGCGACCAGGGTTGCCACCCAAATGTGCCAATGATATTTTTATTGTTTGGATATATTTTAATGTTAGATGTGATGAAAATAAATTATTTGTAACAGTTATTAAATGCACAACACAGTCTGAGCATATTTGCTGACGATATAATTCATTTTTTTAATTTTCCGTAGCGTAGTTTCAAACAGGAGGGTTGCCAACATTGATTACGTGAATATGCTGTTGGTTATCATTTAAGTATATAGGCGTTTTAAAAGCTTTATAGTAAAAATAATGCCAATTTCTGAATACTAGTTAGGGTAGAAAAGCAAATAATAGCTAAGTAAGCTTTCGCATGAGTTTCTTAATAATGCGAACATAACCACAAAATGTATATTGAGAAGTCAACACGGAGATGGAAACCTGCAGCATGACTGTGGCTGCAAAAGTAGTGCCTTGTGTGTGAACAGACTCGCAACCTCCAGATGCAACTTTTGCAGCACTCGGGTTGCGCAGCACGAAAAGTAGTGTGCAGCGCGCTACTTTTGGCTTACGTGTGAACATGACACGCAGTACAAAAGTTGCGCAGCAAAAGTATCGACGTGTGACCGTACCTTTAGTTGTAAGGTTAACTCAGTCACATATTACATGACATAACATTAGATACCACATATAAATTTCTTAATATAATTTCTCCCTAATAATATAAATTGTGTTATCTTCTTTTACAGATGTTTTTCGAAGATAACATCGATGATGCAAAATATTGTGGCCATTTGTACGGGCTTGGTACATCATTTGTGATGAACGGAAACAGTTATCATGACAATGGTGACAACAGCAGTTCGTCGTGATGAACTGGGATGGATGAATGGGGCCGTAAGATAGTGTGTGTTGTGTGCTGAGGAGACTGCGCCACATATTTTAAAACAAACATGATCCCCATCATCCCCATATAAAGATACATTTTATTTTATGTACAAATAAAATTTAAAAATGATTGAGAAGTTTGGAGACTGCCAGAAAGATGTAGAGAGATCAACTCATAATCATCTGTATGCAATGTGTCAGCTAATGTGATCGACAATGAAATGTAACAGTTTTCTAATTTCACGTCGGCATTTGTGGAAATGGTGATATGCTTAGGATTGCCTTGAATCAGATATACCTGTATGATGATTTCAGAAGCTTTGTATATCTTTCTTAATTACCAAATGTCAATCCATTTTAGGACAAATATTTGGAAATGAAGAACTGTTTCTTTTGGGGATGGTTGAGGAAATGTCATTGCACTGCCATCCCTTCATGTTTAACACGCTCCCTCCACCTGTCCATTTCCTTGGCTTGTAAAGGACATCAACCTTCCCTCCTTTCTTTCTATTTAACAATGTGCATGCTGACAGTGACCAGGCTCTAGAAAAAGAAATATCTTAGATTTTATATGTATAGTATGATGATAGTCAAATGTGAAATATTGCTAGGATGCACTAACTCAACTACACGATATCGAAAAAATAAAAACATTTAAACTATATGCAAAAATTTTGTTCAGCTTCATTTGTAGTGAAATTAATATTTGTATGTAGCAGGGTCAGTTGCAATTAGTTTTTTAAAATCAGTGTCCATTTTCATTGTGTAGAAGTACATTTGGGGCTCTGTTGTCGGTATCAGATGCATAGCATCAAATGTTACAGTAATTTTACTCTTCCAATAAGCTTTTATTTACGTTTTACTTTCAGAACGTAGTCATACCTTTTATCTATGAAGGTTTTAAATGAAATTTGTATTTTTATATAATTTTTATAAAATATTGTTTATTTTAGATTGTGACTGGATTTACACTTATTTTACAGCAATTCCTGTTTTTCTACTACATTCTTGGATAAAGAGCACAGTCATATTCCACAGTTACTTAAGGTGCAAGCATTATATGAATCCTAGATGTGTAACGAATACTAATAGATAAAATCTCTACATCGTATTTGTGTGTTTTGAGACCTCAATAAGAAGTGCCACTGCCACACAGTTTTGTCATTATATTGGGGCCTCTCAAGATACACATGTAGTCACTTGTTTTGTGTGAGAATTGTTGTTGCTACAAAGAAGAAGAAGAAAACTTCTTACTGTCCTTGTTCCTTCTTGAAGTATATGCAATAGCAACTGCGTTTTTCACCTGGAACAAGTGCATTTGAATTACTGAACTACATCTTAAGCTTTAATCTGGGATTGGAAACATCATGGCTGCCTCCTGAAATAATCACCTCATGCAGTTCATACAAACTTGTTAACCTTCTATGGAAATAACTGTTCTCAATTTGACTGCATTGGTTACTTCAGTATTTTATAATTCATGTAATGTAAAAAGTACTACATTTACATGGACTTAATGTGCACTTTCCGTGAACATGACTTCCACTAGTTGTGTTCAGGTACAGTCTGAATTTTCACACGAATTATATTCTCGGCTCTTATTTTTTTAGTGTTCTATTTTGACTAGTACATTTTATGTGAGATACTTGGTTTAGAAGTGCAACTTAACATTTTGTGAAATTCTTTTTTCCTGGTTTTTTTTAAGTCATTGTTTTTTCGAAACAATTCTAGGCCGTCTGAATGTAACAAAAACAAAAAACGTGTATTGCCAGAGTTCAAATAATCTTGTATGAACATGATTATTTTTTCAATTTTTCATAACAGAAATATTTAAAAAACATAGTGCACATTTGTTGGTGAGCATGTATGTCAATTCTAATACCAGAACATTGTTTTTGCATTAATTATTGTATGATTTAGCAATGTGTAAGAAAAATGTAAATATTAGGTAGGTGTATAAGGGAAGAGTGGATGACAACCATTATAGATTCTTCATCTTTAAACAAAATTTTACAATAAAAAGACAATATCAGGTGAAGAGGTTTCTCCTTTAATATAAATTAAGTGTAAGAACATTTAAAAGCTTTAATTAAAATTTTGTAATTTGTCATTAATTTTCTCCATATTTATATATAAAAAGTGATACACTAGATGGTGTTGAAATCCTTCACACTTTGCATGTGTAGCTTTATCATCCCCTTTCTGTTCCTTCTTAATTTTCTATGATAATGGATATAAAAAAAATGTTGAACCTCGTAGGATTAGTCTCTTATCAGTAGGGCTATAAAAAAGGGAGCAGTTAAAGCTAGTGATGGTACCGAGTATAGCTGCGGCGGGCAGAATGGGGTGAATTTCCTCTACAACTTGACATAAGCAGCGTACAGTTTATATGTCAAGTTGTAGGGGAAATTCACCCCATTCCGCCTGCCGCAGCTATACTCAGTACCATCACTAGCTTTAACTGCTCCCTTTCCATAACCATACTTATCAGTTATAAATAACTTCATTCCACAAACGACAAAATAGAATGTAATTTATTTATAAAAAAGAAAAGCAAATAGCGAAGAAAAAAAAAAGAGAGATTTTTTATAACATTTGTATTACTTCTCAATCAAATATCTCATACATTGTAATGAAACTCTTTTTATCTATTATTTACAGATTCAAGTGAACTGTAGGAGCTTGTAAGTGTTATGTCACAACTACAACATGCATTTCAATCTAAATTTTTAGGCCATGAAAGTACAAAACTGTTCACACTACCAATTTACCATTTTTATGCATGTATAACCTCAACAAGTGTCAATTTTCCTTTTTTCTCCTCTCTCCCATTCTTCATTTCATTGTGTACGTTTTAATGCTTTAACACGAATCATCAGAATTTGTAAAATAGGAAACACCCAACCATTTTTTTATCATCTTCAGAAGATACGTAATTTTGACTGTTACATCTTCAACAGAAGTGTATTTATTCTTGATAATAAATACATTAATGTTCTGCATCATGTATCATGTTAGTTTTGCTACATTCATGACATCACTTCACTGAAATTTCATACTCCTCTTTCTGTGGTTGCTTACATGAGAAAGTGGTTTTGAAATTTTTATACTTATTTTCCCTAACACTCATCTTTTGTAGTACAGTGAAACCTCGGTAACACGCTCTTCAAGGGACCATATAATAATTGCGTATTAAATGGGACCACGTGTTAGAAGGAGTGCTTATTTTAGAATTCTTTCTATTTTAATCTAAAGAGATAATACAATCTAAACATTTATTTAAACACTATAAATATGAAATACATTATATTACAATAATACAATTTTTGCATGATAAGAGTTTCATAACTTGCTTTCTGAAAAAATACGAGAACACAAGAAAATATGGATGTGTGATAGATTGATAAAAATAAAAAAATTAACAAAAATGTAATATCTCCAGAAAAGTAACAAACTAACTTACAGAATGGAATAAAGAATATCAAGTTGCTTATCTTGGAAAATCCAGCTTTCCTAAAGCAGTTGACAATAGTCTGAGGATTCACTCCTTCCCATGCTGCATGGATGAAATTCATTGCATCCAACATTGTGATGAGTTTCATATTTGTTTCCACATGCGTATTAATTCAAGGTAACATATGACTGCAAGCTTGTGATAGAAGTACTTTAACACTTTTATTATCCCTTGATCCCTGGGTTGTAGTTTCCTTATGTTCGAAGGCAAATATGCAAGCTCAGTATTCTTTAAACTTACATTTTTGGGATGCACGGGACAGTGATTTTCCATCATTTTGTTGCCTTAGGTTCTTCAACCATATATGTAATTGTATGGTAGAGTCTTAACGTTCTTGAAACCGTGTGGTTTGTGGGAATTGTCTATTACCAACAACAGAGGCAATTTCTTAGAACCATCCGAATTTGCAACAATGAGTACTGTCTTCACTGACATTGGAATGTAAAACTGGCAGCCAGACTCTGTACAGAGCCTTGCATGTATAAGGGTCGAATTCTATTGTATTCACCAAACACAGACTCCAACATGCCCTTGACATGCAGACCTGCAGGTGTTAATGGTAAATTGAGAATTCCAAGTAATTTTTGTAAGTACTCTTTAAAATGTGATATTTTAAGAACTTAACGGGCTTGTATTATTGGGGTTTCACTGTATTTCTATCTGGCAAATCTGTTAATGGAGTAACATAAGTTCTCAATTCCTATTATGACGATATTAGTCTACCTTATCTATTAAAACAGAATCCCAATGTCTTTTGCTGCTGTCTTTTATAGTAAAAGCATAGGATTTGTTGCTTCATAAACAAAATTCAAATTAAAAGTCTAGAAACAAGAGAATGTTGTATATTCTCTTTCTGGATTTGTACAATGTAAGTTGCATAAGTTACCCTTAAGTGGAGAGAAGGGAAGGGAGGGAGGAAGAAAGAATTATATTTGAAATTAAAATGCAATAGTTATTGCTAATTTAATATGTTTTATAGTGAAAATTGTCATTTTTATTCCATTTTTAACATTTCCAGTAAATTTGCATAACCAAATATATTATATTATAGTAATAAAACTTGTTTCAGTAACTTACCCTTAACATTTCAATAATTCTCACCCATACCATAAGGAATACATGCACATTCCATTAATGTTCCCTTCTTATATAAAATTATCCAATATAATCATGTGAACAGTATTATAAAAATGACGCAGATTAACTTACATGAGTAACATTATTGTACATATTTCTCCCTATATTTTTTTTTTCAGTTTTGTCCACAAGTAAATAGCATGAAAGTGGGCAGGATGTCTGTTTAAAAAAAAAAAAAGTTTGTTCCCAATCATGTCACTTGAAGGATGAACCTCAAACATTTCATAATATAACTTTGAAACTTCATCATAAAGTAAAATTAGAACTTAACATTTTTTGGAGAATATATATTATATGCAGGGCGGGCAGGGATCGAATTTGTTTTAAATAATGCACTGGCAACCTTCAGGCTTGACCAAAACAGGTCCAAGAACAAGACAATTCTTCAATAATAGGAGGCGGAAAATCATTGGTCAAGCATAGCCAGTCTCTTGTAAAATAGTGTTTGTAGTTACATAATTATGTTGTATTTTACACTAAATGAGAAATAAATACGTAAAGTTCTCTATATTTTTGATTTACAACTTGAAAAATTTGTGTGTGAAAAATTCCGCAGTTTATGACAGCAATTTAATTAAAAGTATTTTCAAACTAAGCCAAAAGAGCTGTTGTTTTGGACATCATCTCTTTACCACCAAAAATTGTTACTTTAAGCATAGGGTTACAAGACATCCCCATTTTCCGGAGACAATCCCTGAATTTTGCTTTTTGTTTCGAGATATCCCCACATTTTCAGTGTTAATTATTAATATGGTTTAATGATCCTTGCATATTAATACAGATGAATTTTTGTTAATGAAAACTGAAGAAAGTAAGAAATTTTTGCGATATATTTCGAAGAAGAGGTTTCTTATAGCACAGAATTTCTCAGTGTCTCTTTGTGAATTTTATGAATATGTTATTAAATGTCTGTGTCGGGATTATTCATTCACAAGATAAGATATCTATGGAATGTGTATTGCTGTGATCTCCTCCAGAAAGAGAAAAATCTGAGGAGACAGTCTCACGTTATTTTTCTTCAAATGTAGATGGACTTGACCTGGATGAAGATAATTTATTTGATGAAATTTCTTCCTTGAAGAATATGACTTCAGAGAAAATAGCAAAGGCAAATGGAGAAAATGCTACCCATTGCTCAAGATGGAGTGATATCTCTCTCCCTCTCCCTCTCCCCCCCCCTCTCTCTCTCTTACGGAATTGAACTTTTTATTCATAATTGAAGGACCCACACGATAGGGCAGATTTAGCTACTGAAGCAAAAGTTTGAGTGTGAAAAATAGTAAGTGAAGTGGAATGCTGAGCAAAGGAGAGAAGTGCAACAACCTCCTTTTCATGTTATTTTTTTTTTTATTTGTTTGTAACATTATTTCCTAAATAAATGCTCCTAGATGAAAAAATAGCATTGCAAAAAGTAAAATTAAAGTGTTTATATCATTGGTTTTTTACCTTAAAGTTACTGCTTATCTCTCAGCTGGGGTTATTGGTTTGTGAATCGATTATGTGGATAATTTTACAATATTTTCAATTGAACTTAAAATGAAATTGTTCCGGAGAAAGTCTGAAATATTCCTTAAAATTGGTAGGATCATTATCAAGATGTCTTAATATCAATGAATTAAAAGACCTGTGTATACCTATTTCTAAACATGACATTAGCTACTTTAAAGATCCATACTTGTTTTTTCAAGATAAAGCTTAAATTATAACGTTATCATATCATCCATTTATCAGCTGATCAGACATGGTCAACTATATAAAACAATTTACTATCCACCCACGAAGTTTGCCGGTAAAGAAACCACTCTCTGACAATGAACGCTGGCGATTTCAATTGCCAGTGTTGATCGTTCGGCAAAGATCATTGTAAACAAACCATAGCTTTAGTATAGTACCCTCACAATTCAAGATTCGTGACTATATACTGTATTAGACTGTGGTACTATTCAACTCAAAAATGTCAAAAAGTGGACATGACGTTTTTTTCCCCTGAACCATTGACATTGACACAAACTATTTAAATTTATTAGTGCTGTTGATCAGTCAAAATATTTAATCGAGTTGAAAAAATGTTTTAATATACTGTAATACACAATTATTGTTAAATTTAACTTGTGTTCATTGATAAGCATAAGTATTAAATGTTGTATATATTGTATTGTTATATTGCAAAACAACTATTTTAATTACTAACATTTATTATGAGGTTTATAATTTATTGTGTCAATTTCTCCGGGAATTTTTGAGACAAACATAAATAACAAAAAGTATGAAGACTCACCTAGTTAATACTGCTTCATCTATGATTTTAAACATGTGAGTGCATTCACATGCTCCAAATTAAGTGCCACTCTACGTTAGTAACAGTGTTTTCTGCATCACTAAACACGAAAAAACTTTTCTTTTCTGTCAAGCACTTCTCCATGATCGTTCAATTTAAATCCAAACGTTTCACCGAGTTTACCTCTCAAATTCTCATATGACATAACGGAATTTATATTTTTCACAAATCACAGAAAACTGATTTTTTTTATCTTTATCAAACTAAACACACAACCTTGATATACAAACTCAGTACAGAAACTGCAACTGCAAGAGTACAGCTGTCGAAACAGAAGACTAGCCCTATTGTAATCAAATTACCAGATTTTAGAAAGAGAAGACTAGTTATGCTTTCACTTGCACACAGTGTATACATGGCTATTTTATAAGGTACTGTATGAGTGGGACAAATCCCAGAAATGTATTTCATATCCTAGGAAGATGAGCTGACAACAAGGTGGAAGTTTTCTTGGAAAAGCATAGAATTTAATAAGGGTTTCGCATTGTGTTTCAACTTTGAATAGAAGTAGACTAGGTCACTGTCCTCTTATCTTCATCTATTTCTGAAGTGTTTGTGCAAAGATTTTCCGTACGCTACCTGGTTTACGATTGGAAAGTAATAGTACTATTGTGCTTTTAAGTAAGCAATTTCCGAGAGAGAAATATTGTCGGAATTATCTACTACAACCGATTAATTTTAATCGACTCGATTATTCGATTAAATATTTTTGATGGATTAATCTTACAACAGAAATTGATCGATTAAATACCACAACACTAAAATTTATACATCAATCAAAATTTTAAAGTACCAAAACCTCAAAAATTATTATTATTATTATTATTATTATTATTATTATTATTATTATTATTATTAAAGTTACAAGTTCCAATTTTACTATTCATATGTAATAAGTTTTCCTTAATTTTTTTTAGATAAAATGTCGCATCTTGATTCCCCCCTCCCCTCCAGTTTCTGCTTGCCTCCCTGTAAATAAAGGCTAGTGGCTGAAAATATTTGCTGTTCAAAATTGGAGCCTATGTAATATTATACAACCGTTCAAAATTATTTAAAGAACCTCATGAAGTAAGTCACTGTCACGTAACTTCCTGCGTTTCGCCGACCCTGCGATATAACCACTTGGTCAGACAGTAACTTGTTCCAAACAGGATTTGAACCTGGGCCCGCTCGTTTCATGGTCAGGCACGATAACCATTACTCCACAGCGATGATAGTACCGAAAATACTGTTTATTTTTATTATCACTTTTTTGTTATTTTTGGTCCACGGTAAAATATAAACTTTTATTATGGAGGAGGAACCCAAACGCTTGCACTGCTCCTTACCACTCCCGGGTCTGTGAATGATTTTGTCGAATACAGCACGCTGCACCGTAAACTTTACCTGGGCTATGGTAATGATGACAATGACATTTAAATTAATGATGACGAAATGAGTCCAAGGTCCAAAGCCGAAAGTTAACCCAACGATATTCTGCTTGAATTGGTTGAGGGGGGGGGAGAGGGGAAAACACGATTTAAACATTTAAACCCGGCCCGCTCGTTTCACAGTCAGATATGCTAACCGTTACTTTAACGCGGGGTAGTATACTTCAAATAAATTACAACCCCATTTTTTTAATAAGTGTTGGAGATTGGGAAGTGCAATCAAACGGCCTTATAAAAAACTATGATGGAGTTCGTGCAAGATCAGTGGCGTAAACAGAGGGCTCACCGGACTGAAACCCCCCGTTTTTTCCAAGAAATATTTACAAATTATATTAGATGACCTGAAGAAACAATCCACCATTGACTTTGCATTGCAAGTGGGTCACTGAAAGAAAAATACTGTTTCTTTCTACCGACAATGACCAATATTAGAATAATAAATCCTTCATATTTCTGCTTCAGAAACAGTGTAGCTGCCGTTCTCAACAGAATACCGGTAATTATATTTATTTTGGGTCACCGTCTGTCCATTCACTTTGCAACGACGGAGAATGGATTTTACCTTATAACAACTTTTGGGGAGACGAGTGATTTTAAATTTCATAGTATTCAACAATTATTATTATTATTATTATTATTATTATTATTATTATTATTATTATTATTATTATTATTTAAATATGTTGCATGCGAGTTCGACACATTTGCCAAAACTTGCTCCACATCTTAAATTCTTGGCTACGCCACTGTGCAATATTGCCTTTTCATACAGTACGCTAAAAGGGCATTGAACGTTTTGTCTCATGCTCTCATCATATCCATATTTTTTTTATGATAATTGCTGCAATTCTTTAATGTGGAGACTAGATCACATGCTATAACAGTCACGTGCTTTGTTTCGTTTCAACGCAGTTTGTCAAATTTCTCATTATTATTTATCTAGTTTCCTGAAGATGGCAATAGTGTAGATAATCTAACGAATCAGGAGTCAACATTGAAAACATGTCGGAGGTTATGCGTGCTTTACTTTTCTTGCATAACAGTACCGTCTTGTAAAAGTGTGAATATTAAAAAAGATTAGCGTGCTGATAATTTGTAAGAGTGAAAACAATGGTGTTATGTACAACAAAGAGTCTGTCGTGAGTAATAAATCGAGATGGGTATAAGGTTAGTTCCATATGGTTTTTCCAAACACTGGACTAGGAGATGGACGTTTCATTGTGAAATGTCATTGTTCTGAGAAATGTGTTCAAAATGTATTTCTTTTGATATGATATTAGAACATACGTGTATAACAATGCAGTATAATTTTACTTTCCTTTATTGATACTAATATCATAAAAAAATATTCTTTTTTACAAATGTAATATTATGAAAGGCTTAGTTCAATTAGGTTATGATTGCTTGGTAACATCCTTAATTTGAAATAATGCATTCAAGTCGTTGTGTGTAAGATTGAATTTACTTGTGCCAGAATTAGTATTCCTTAAGAACATATCTCTTGGTCTTTATGATTCGTTGCTCGTCAGAAAAAAAAAAGTCCGCTGTTACAAATATTTTCGTTTTGTTGAGTTTACAGGATCTTTAACATCCATAAATGGTATGAAATGATGAAATATTATGTTTTAAATGTTGGCTCGATTTTTTTTCCTCGTTTCTATTATAAAATGATATTCAATTGACATAATATAGTAGATCTTCACAGAATGACACTTAAAATTCATGCTACCTAACAGCCAATAATTATTGTTCATATTGATGGAATCATTTAATTATATAGCTTAAATAAATGATAAAAATGGATTTGAGGGAGGTGGAATATGATGCTAGAGACTGGATTAATCTTGCTCAGGGTAAGGACTGATGGCAGGTTTATGTGAGGGCAGCAATGAACCTCCCGGGTTTCTTAAAAGCCATTTATAAATAATAATTAAGCATAAATAAATGTTATTCGAAGGTTTTTTATTGAAACATGTCAAATAAATAGGTACAGAAATTTAAGTAACTAGCCTATTTGTGTTTCATTTTTTCCCCACATTAAATATTATTTTTTACATTCATAAACATAAGTCCTGCTTATATGCTTTAGCCTATTTGTTGATGTTTTTAAGAAATTTGTTAGTTTAGCTCATTGCCAATTTTCATAAATAAATATAAAAGTGGTTAAGAAAAATTAAGAAAAGAATGTGATGCAGGAGTCCCATTTAGGCTAACAATTCGTTTATGAACATTGTTGCAGTATGGCCATTAAGTCTCTTAAGTAGCTCTGTTAATGTATACTTACTTACTTACTGGCTTTAATATATACTTTTGCTATTATTTTTATAACATCGGGAACTAGAACGAGCAGAGCATTAAAAGAAAACCCCTTCTTTTAAATTTAGGCGTATACAATTAGCCTACAAATTCATTACAACTGAGGAATATTTCTACATTACTCTTAGGTCTAGGCCTAACTTATATAAACACTTTATTGTTAAAGTATACTTAGGAAACATAATTACCAAATGAAAGTAGGCCTATCCATTAGCTAGATGAGTAAATTCGGTTAAGTCATTTAGCCATGATAACTTGATTGTTTCATATTGTTTGCTATGAACTTTCATTTTATTTTCGAAACTGTGATGTGAATTCCTTTTACTACATTAAGGTAACGGCAAGGCCTCTGTAAGTATGTCATATATTATCTTCCATTTCTTCTCCAGAGGTCCTTAAACCAAGTCCAAGAGGTTGACTTTTTTTAAGTTCTGGATCACCATGTGGGGTTGCGTGTACATATAGTTGACTGTGTTGCCAGTACAGGATAGTATGTATTCTATTATTGCTTCCTCTATTTTGCATTTGATGCAGAATGGAAAAAATTTTGTTGAACATATTATTTTCATTATCTTGTTCATTTTACAATCTTGATTTTGCCTATTTAATTTTAACTGAATTGTTTCACCTGGATGCCTGCCTTGTATCATTTATGTGTGAGTGGTTGTGTCCACTTGTGGATTCTTCTTCCTTCTCTTCTTCTGTTGATCAAGATTTAGGGCAGATTCCATCATTATAGTGTTCTACCAGGCTTCAGATACTTGCCTGCACAGGATGAACAAATCAAGGTCAAGCATCGTACGGCTATGACGCTTGATATTGCCGCAGTTACTCCTACTTCTGCTGCCTGCGAAGGGGAAGTATGCTTGCTGCCCAGAATCGTCCTATCTGACGGTGACTGGTTTAGGATTTAGACCCTCAGGAGCCTTTCTGAGGCTCAGGTTTGGTCTGATCAATGCTTTTCTGCTCTTCCCATAATTTTTCTTCCTCTTGGAATACAGTTGAGAACCCTTTTTGGGAGTGTGCTGTCATCCATTGGGTTTATATGATTTTTCCATTTTAATTCATATTTTATCGTCTGATTGAGGTTCTGGCTGATATGTACATTACCAGACAGTACATCTCACTTGACGATATGTGTCAGAGGAAAAACAATAATTTTTTGTATACATCTGAAGTCTGATTAGTGTAATATTACTAGTCAATGATGTATGCAATGGAGGGGAAAAGGAACTGGTCACACTACCTCATTTTCTCCTAACTTACTTGATTCTTGAGTGATGCCTTATTGGTGCCACTTTTGAGGTTTCAATCCTGTCTTCGGACGGTTGACTAAACAAGCAATTCATATTTCTTTCTGTCTGTAACCATATTAGGTACACCTTAGTTTTTTCTTATTTTTTTTTTTCTTAATTATATCTAGCTAAAGTGAAACTGTGATATGGTACATAGATTAGACTAGATTCCAAGTCCAGATTAAAAACATCATCATCATCCTCATTCTGACAAATATTAGGTCGAGTGGTCTGTTACAGTCACTTGTTCAGCCTAGAGTTGCTCCCTGATATTCTCATTTCACTTTGGTCGAATTTAGTGTATAGGCTGGTTCACAATAAACCGGAAACGAGAATCGGAACGAAAATGGTAAAATTGTTAAAATGTGTACATTTAAGTGTAAGCATTCACAATTAACAAAAAGCTTGCCGGAGCCCAGGATCGGGAACGGAGAGTTGGCCAAGTTTCAACTTTGGCATTCACGTTTCCGATCACAGCCCACTAGATTCATTCTATTGCCATCTAAAAGCTATTTTGTCGTATATTTTGTAGCAAGAAGACCGTAACATAACCTATGCATTATTTTGTTCTGTGCTGTGCATCATGGAGCAAGTTTTATTTGATGAGATTCTAATATTGAGTGTTGAGGAAAATCCTCACATTTACGATAGTGGCGTGCCTCGTATAAAGATGAGAAAATGAAGGTGAATACGTGGCTTTCAATAGCTGCATCTTTGAACACCGATCATAAGCGAATCATATTTTATTATTGTATTGGTTGTATAACACACCACATATTCATGCTTCAATTCAACAATTATTGTTGTGTCCGTTTTTGTTCTATTACAAATGTTTCTTCTCTAATTATTATTTTACGTTATGGTAGACTTAAAATAGGTTGTGATAATAAATATGCATGGGCATATTTATTGTACCGTACCTAATGAAATGTTTCAGTTGAAATTTCGAAATTGGTTAACCTGTGTTTATGTTGGCTGCCTTGTACTCGTGAGAAAACACCATTGGTCAATTATACACATCATCAGAATGCGTAATATCGACTTTACATATCATTATTGACATGCATATCGATATGCATAGTCGTCTACGTTCTCGGTTTATTGTGAACGAAAAATTTTCATATTCACGTCCTCTGCTTCTCATTTTCATTCTGGTTCTCATTCCCGGTCTATTGTGAACCAGCCTTATCCCGCAGTCATCCTCATGAATCTCATTTCGCATGCTGTGATTCTGCTAATATCATGAGCTCTTAATGTCCGTACCTCACTTCCATAAGAGAGAACTGGTCTTACGAAAATATTAAAAACATAACCTTGTTTTATGTACAAGATGTGATGAAAACAATTTAGGTACTGGGTATTGGTACTTATACCAAAATACTGTATAAAGAAAATCTATTACTGCATAGTAATAATCCAGTTGATACTATCTTGATAAATCACAAAAGTGTTAATAAGAAAGTAACTTAATAGGCTTGTACATTCCTTCTGAAGCAAAGCTCTTACATTATCCATGAACTGAATAGACCCATATATATTCTGATGGTTCCCTCTCTGACGAGGTTGAAGGAGCTGGTGCAAGTGTAACTTGTTAGTTGTTCTCTTTTTTTATAAGAAAGTAGTTGGACACACCACAAATTTTGATGGTGAAAGTGAATCAATTTATACATCTCTACAAAAAATATTTATGTGGCTGCAACACTGCAAGAAAATTGTTACATTATCTGATTCTAAAACTGAAATTGAAGCAATAGCAGTAGCGTCTGTTACTTGTGCAAAAGTGACCTTTCTACGTGAGAAAAAATGACAGCTGCAAATTTAAATTATGAAATTTGAGACAAAGCGAGGCCAAATTCTATGTCTTCAACATTTTCACCACTAATTATTTGTTGTTGTTTTATTGTAAGTTCTGAAATATAAGACTGTAAATGGCAACATTTGTAAAATGCAGTATTATGCAATTTAACATAACATGTACTAAAATATAAAAATGGAATTAATATGTAAGATGAACCTTTAAATATGTTTTATTATACATAAAAAAACATGAATTTATCCCAAAAAGACCAAAACATGCAAATATACACGGAAAAAGTATTCGTATTTTGGCTCACTAGTTGGCCTGAATGGTGCAGTCGGTACAGTGCTGGCCTTCTTTACCCGACATTGCAGGTTCGATCCCAGCATAGGTCGATGTGCTTAAATGCGACATGCTTATGTGTCAGTAGATTTACTGGCATGTAAAAAAACTCCTGTGGGACAAAATTCCGGCACACCAGCGATGCTGATATAACCTAGGCAATTGTGAGCGTCTTTAAATAAAACATAATTTACAATTTCGACTTACTAAGTCATGAAACGGATATTTACAAAGTTTGAGAAGTGTACTTAGCAAGCTTATATATAAACATGCATTTGGATGAAAATCGTGCATTTAGTTAGACTATATTGACTCTCACCTATTCTTTGCCTTGCATCGACGTGACTTTAGTTTTGTTTATGGAGATATTTATATTCCATATTTTCTACTGCCATTAAATACGGTAGATTGTGTGTTGCTGTTTGAAAATTATCTTCAGAATCACACATTACAACTTGATCATTTGCATACAAAAGCAATTATGCAGTTTGCCGAGATATTCTAATACCTTTAGGTTTAGTGTTCTTTCAGTCGACTTATTTATATAAGAACTTTATTCTCGGAATACCCTTAACCTCTGTTCCTCTCTCAAAGTACGATCATAGAAAAGAACTGTAATGTAACTGTTTTATAAATTCTAACTTTCAGTTTTTTTGAAAGCAGACTGGTGGATGACAAAGTTTCTCAAATGAATAATAGCAGGCATTTCCCATATTTATTCTACGTTTAATTTCCTCTCGAGTGTCATATATATTTTGTTACTGTTGCTCCAAGGTTTTGAATTTTTCTACCTTTGCAAAGGATAAATTTCCATTTTTTTTTTTTTTTACTTTCATTTCTGGTCATGAGACATAATCATATAATTTTTTTTTTTCGGGATTTACTAGTACTTCCAAAACTATCATGTGTAGTCTTAGACACAAAAAATTACCGATCTTCTGTAGCATGAATTTGTCGAAGTCCACTTCGGGCAGCGCCTGGTTCACACAACTAGAGAAAGGATGTTTATTTTTCATCTGATTTACGCCTTGATTATAGCTTTGTTTTAGATTAATTATAACCAGTGCTTTTTTTTTTCTGGCGGTATGCAGCAGTACATAATCCGGCACCTTTCCCCATTCAACATTTTAAATTTGACATTCTGTCATAGGATGGAGAATGGCAATTTAATTGTACAATCAGCAATGGATACAAAAGGCAAGCTGTGACTCCATGAAGAAGAGTTGCCCGTAAAATACTTTCCTAACTCAAGTGCTGTTATAAATCTATATAACTTAGTTTTTGTATAAGAAATTCGTTCAGCTCTCATAGAATCAGCTAAAGTCTTCTGAGAGGGACTTTGCATATGGCAGCTGGTCATTTCTTTTGTCTAAGATTACATGCGAGTTTGGGTCTCATGTTTTGCTGCTAACTTCAAAAGTTCTCCCAAATTTAAAACTGGTCTGATCACTGTGGCTTTAGATTTCACTACATCTTTATCTGTTGTACTCATAATAATTTGTTACTTTAGTTGTTACCTTGTATAATCCATTCTTACTGTTCAGTTGAAACCTATAATTCTTTCTCTTTAACAGCATTGCTTTCTTACAGTTTGTTCCAAATAACTATATTTCAGATTTTAATTGTTTGTGTGAAATGTGTCATAACCTTAAGAAAACTTATTTCTTGGGCTTCTAGTTTTATTTCTTGTAGTACTTGACAATAAATTATGTCAGTTTAGATATATAATTTGTACAGTTTCAGTAATATATTTTTTGACATCTCATTAACGTAAGTCTATACTGTATTTGAAAAATATTTTAGTTGCAGGTGATCAGAAGTAAAGCTGTGAAGTATCACTATGTCTCGATATGGACGTGAATCAGAAAGCAGAGGTGAGATAGTTTGAATCATTAGATCAATAATGATTATTGATGTTTTATTATGAAATTAATTTCTCAAAACTTTTTCTTACTTATTTTCCAGTCTTTACATACGTGGATGATGTTCCAGTCAAAATTGCTGAACAATATAAACCACCAAGAAGAGTTACTTTACCTCTTAGCTATCAGCATCGCCTTTCAGTTGAGACTGTTACAGAAGAGGTAATGTAGTAGAAAAGCGAGGTCTAACAATATTGTTAAGAATAGATTATATTTGAAAAAATTTTGTAATTTTATATTTAATGAAGGGATGCAGTATCTATTAAATATCACTTTACTTAGAATTGAAAGTGCAGTTTTGTTGCAGTATAGAGGTGACTGTTGTGGATTCAAATCCTGCATAGGGCATGTATATTTACCCTTGACGTCCTGCATTATCTTTTGTGGAGACTTAATTTTACGAAAGTCCTACTTTGTGTCCCTTATGTCAGTCCAAAATATACAAAATATAAAGAGAAACTAGGCCTATTGTGATGCTGCAAAAATCAGTTTCGAGATTTTTCTGAATGTAAGTACAGCTGTCAAAAAAAAAAAGTGGCCGCACTCGTGAACAGTGAGTATTTTCTAAGTCTACTTCAGATAACAATGATGTTACATGATGCATACCATTATAGAAGCAGTTTTGGTACTAAGATGTTTAAGCAGGAGTCATTCACATCTGCGTCTCATAGAGCAGTGGTAGCATGTTTGCTTAATGATTTGAAGGTTGTGAGTTGGAGTTTTGTTCAAGTTATCATTTTATTTTGTTATCGTTCTTTATCAGTATAAATAATATTGAAATTACTATTTATATTCTGTTATCATTCTTTAGTGATATAAATAATATTCAAATTATCATTTATACTCTGTGATCATTCTTTAGCATTATAAATAATATTGAAGTTATTTTATTTTGTTATCGTTCTTTAGCGATATAAATAATAATCAAGTTATCATTTTATTTTGTTATCGTTTGTTAGCAATATAAATAATATTCAAGTTATCATTTGTATTGTGTTTTTGTTCTTTAGCGATATAAATAATATTCAAGTTATCATTTATATTCTGTTATCATTCTATAGCGATATAAGTAATATAAATTTAATGTTAGATTTGAAACAATACAATTGCATAATATCGTATTAGTGTTAGTTTTTTCTTCTTATATTATTACATTATACTATCCTGTAAGGAAAAGGAGTGACGAGGATTTGAATCTGAGACGTTAACATCTAAATTCCGACGTTTTCCGACTAAGCTACGAGTGCATAAGTGAAGAAACATATGCGGAAAAATTGGCCCAATCCCCCTCCAACGACGTCCTGATGATTTGTAGAAGATCGTCCAGGATGCCATGGCTCAGAACTGAAAAGAGAAAGACTAGTCGATTCCATGCCCACTCAACTGCAAGATGTGATCGTCGAGATGGGAAGAAGATGGACTGAATATTGAATCGTGTCTTTGTGTTTTTTTTTTTTTTCTAAGGCAGATGCCAGTAAGTTTGTTTTGTTTATGCCACGAAAGATATTTTTGTTGAGAATATAATCTTTCTTTCCTTCCATTTGCAGCCATAATGTCATAATAAATAATGATAAAGTCATGGCATAATACGATTCATGAACCTGATGTTAATTGCTATAACAGTCATAAAAGAGACAGGAGCAGTTATATTCTCTCTCTCTCTCTTAAAAAAAACATAAAAAGCCCTAGGTTGTGTTTGAACACACGATCTCACAAATACCAGCCCGAAATGCTACCATTATGCTACAACAGTAACATCGAGAACACTTCAGTTATAACTGTAGATATCAGACAACGTTGTCCAACAACATGTAACATCGCCTGTCTCCGAATTGTAGCGGAGATATCCCAAAGGGAACTTAGTTTCTAGAGAGCAGTCACTTTTTCTTTTGACAGCTGTATATGTTTTCAATGTCTCTGAGTTAAAAAGGAAAGTGGCTTTGGGCACTACATCTGTCTCTGTATACAGTGATTACTTCTGAATTGTTAATATTCAGTATCTGGGGGAAAACTTGATGGAATTTATTTCGAGATTATTACGCAAATACACCTTTTATTTCAACATTATTACGGAATTACAATTTTTTATTTGAAAAATTTTAAAATTTAATTATTTCAGAAGTAGCTATACCTTTTTATTTTAAGATTTTTACTGAAATTAACTTTTTATGCCAAAATATGATGGAAATACCGGTTTTTATTCCAAGATTATTACGGAAATACATTTTTTTTTGTTCCAATATTATTACAGAAATACCGGTACACTTTATTTCAATACTGTTATGGAAGTATATTTTTTATTTAGAAATTATTTCAAGATTGTTATGGAAATATACTTTGTATTTCAATATTATTAAGGAAATATAATTTATTTCATTATTATTAGGAAGGAAATATACATTTTATTTCAAAATATTGAAATACGTATTTTTATTTAAAAATACAAAAATATAACTTTTTGTTTCAAAATTATTACGGAAATAATTCGTCTTTCATTTTAAAATAATTATTACGGAAATACACTTCTTATTTCAATATCATTACAGAAATACACGTTTCTTCTCCTGGCCTAGTTGGCTCATAAGTGGTCTCTTCTTGATATCACTTGTGAGGTTCAGACCTATCTTCGGACAGTTGTATGTATTTATTCACACTGCAAATGGGTAAATTCTAGGTTCCAAGATCTTGTCTTAATTGGAAAGAAGTTTAAAGTTATCATAATAAATTCCTTCATCACCAATTGAAACAGTGTCATACGATTTACAGCATGAACTTATTGAGTTGACTAAACAACAACATTTTTTTTTTTCAGAAGCATTACGAAAATACACTTTTATATTTCAAGATTCATACAGAAATACACTTTTTTATTTCGAGATTATTACAGATATAATATGACTTTTTTTTTTTTTTTTTTACTCATAAATAACTGAGAAGATAGTTTGTAGCATTCTGCCTGTGTACAGTGAGTTATCTTAATCTACTTGACAGATACTTGTTCACATTCAGTGCCAGTACCTATGAATCAGAAAACTGACTTAATTTGAAATAACGCCAAATGTAGAGAGGTATAAAATTGATTTTTTCTGGTCTTATCTTCGTTCTTTTTCCTATAAGACAAAGGGAGAAATGTAATGTAGTGTGTATGTTTAAAAAAATGCTAATTATATTTAAGTCTGCAATCGAAAACTTCTTCAGGTAAAAGTTTTAAGACTTACAAAGATCTACATAAATTTCTTTGAAAAAAATTGACTTAACCCTAGTAACTAGGTTCATAAAGCAAGAAATGATATATTTTCTGCAGAACCTTTTCTGATATATTATACATATTACTACCAACTACCACAGTGGTTTAATGCTTGCATGCTCGACTTATAAGCCAAGGAACATGGGTTCAAATTCCTGTCAATCCACCCTGAATTTATAACTTGTGTTGGGCAAGCCTATGATCCAGCCAACATAGGGGTTTTCTCCATGTACTCCAGTTCCCCTGTGACATCCAACTATTCTCCACCATCATCATCATTAATTTTTTTTTTTTGTTATTTCACAATATAGACCTAATATTTCATGATTTAATTGCTTTTTCTATTTAGTTTTTTGGCAAATTAGGAGATAGTCTTCGTTGAAGATTTGTCTTGTCTCATTGCATATTGTACATCTGGGTCTTCATGAGAAATGTTTTACTATTGCTTCTCATGATACCGTAAATGTATAATTAAAGTCCGTTCAGTTTACGAATCTGTGAAATGGATTTCACTGTCTTATACATTTTGATTTCACTGAGTAAAACTTAAAACTGTTTATTGTTGTAGTATAACTTCAAGTTGGAAAAGAGTGTACTGCAGAAGATGGGAGAGTGGAAGAAGTTACGAAAGAAGGCTGTCATGGACCGAAAGGAGAGACTTAAGACTCAGGAAATGGCAATGTCTGAACCTCAAGAATCGCAAGTGGTCACTTCAAACCCTAGTGTGAGTCCTTCACCTTCTCCCTTTCCTACTGTGGAATCATCTAGCGGTTCCTATACCAATTCTACAGATACGACGAAAGTTGTTTCGTTTCCAGAACCTCCACCTACATTCACGAAATCACTCCCATCCACCACTAACCCGTCTTTGACCTCCGCTCTTCAGAGCATCTCATATCCAAGCTCTGGATCCACTCCAACTTCTCAGTATTCCATATTAACGCCTGTTCCAATTGCCCTATCTTCCAATATTACACGTACTAACAAAGCATCTACACATTTCAACATCTCTGACTTCGAAGCAGACACCTCGAGTCCGTTTGATAATATGGAACTTAAGACAATAAACGACATGGAAGAATTAGCTCATGTCTTACAGCCTTTGTCACATTCTCCCAATCAAATAAAACAGAAATCATCTGATTCGAATGTACCATTAAACAACAGTTTTACTTCCCCTGTAACTGTTTATAATGTGGATCAGGTAACACTTTGCAATACGTTCGATTCTAAACTTAAGAAAGTTCCAACTGTTCAGCCTCATATAAATGGTCTAACTGGATATGGTCTTTATGGTACCGGTCCTCGGATAAAAGAACAAGGTAGCAGAAATGATGGTTATGTTACCATGGTGTCACGTCCATTTGATTATTCTGTAGCTGCAATGCCACAGAAATCTGAAAATTCATATTATTATACAGAACGGACATGGGTGGGTGGTACGAATGCTGGGCGTGTGGATACTAGCTATCCTTTAGATCCAACTAAACAAACTAGCTGTTCTGTTACTTCTGAAAACTCGTCAATGATTCAACAGACAGTTATGGCTTGTGCTGGAACAGTTCAGCAGCCTGTTACAGTTGAAAGATCTGGTTATGCAACTCACACATCTACAATTCATCATCCACCATTGACTTATGGTGCGTCCTTTCCGTCCACATGTAACTCCAATCAGGACCAACATTCCCCGGGACGATCCTTGTCCAAGAGCGTTCCAGATATTGTCCAAGAACTGGAAAAGGAGTTGAAAAATAAGCATGCAGAAGAAAGTACTTCATCTGCAGGCCGATCAAGTCACACTCCTCCTCCTAGACCTAATAGCTTTGGGTCTACCGGACTTGAGGTGAGTTATCTAAAAAAAATATGTACTTGTACATAGATTAAACTTTTTAGATTAGAGATTCTTCCTAACATTACTTAGTTTTATTACAAGTCCATGTGACTCGAGAAAAATGTCGCAAGTTTCAAGAACAGAAATATCTATTTGTACTTGCATTTTGTGCTACTTCATGAATAAACTGTTGCATTTCTTATATAATATGTAATAATATATTACGATACAAGATTGGGAAGTGCTTTTTACAAAATCGAGGAAAAGTTTGAAAAACGGCGAGTTTTTCAATTTCTAAAATTTTGTAATGCTCTTCACAAATGTGTATTGTACAACATTTTTTGCGCGATCATTTTTTTTTATTGCAAATACAATACATTTTGCATTGAAAATTTGGAGCAATATTATTCCAAAGCCTTTGAAAAACTGCACTGTAATGGTAACTTAACAATAAGTGCACTGTAATGGGTCTATTTCGTCCCACACAGTGACATGTGGTCTAAGGCATTCTGCCTAGGACTCACATTAGGGAATGCTCACTGGTTCGAGTCCTCATGGGGGGGAGAAATTTTCTTATGAAATTTCGGCCAGTGTATGGCACTGGTGCCCACCCAACATCGTAATGCACTTGGAAAGCTACAATAGTGAAATCCGGTTGCGAAAGCTAGCTATAATGGCTAACCACATGATATCTTCATTCTGGTTGGATAATTGGTAGTGTTCTGTTATCTTGGTGTGGGTGTGCTTATAAACACCAGTGTTGTGTTATGTTTATTTAACAAAATAACACAATCACTAGTGATAAACAAGTATATATGAATTGTTTGTTCCGGAATTTGAAATTAATATATGCAACAAAAATTCAAAATTAAAATTTGGATTTCTGGCATTGAAGTGGGAAGAATATTTTAATTTATTTATCTCAGTTTTGAAGGGCCAGCTTAGACAATATTGGATTCATACGTTTACTATTTAATTATTCGTCAATTTATAATTTACTTTTCCCATAGGATAGGTTATTAGTCTTATCACTGTGTAGTCCAGTAGTGGGGCTGCCACTTTTTAGCCTCTGACAAGGAAGTGGTTCATCATTTTCCCTGTAATTGTCGGGACAGTTATACTGTCTGACATGGAAGAGTAGGCAGACTTCTCAGAGATCTACTACTGGATGAGGTTAAACAGGTCTAGAAAGGCCTAATTCGAGCTGAATGATACTGATGCTATTTAAATTATTATTATTATTATTATTATTATTATTATTATTATTATTATTATTATTATTTAACAAAGTCGCCCATAAACAATAATATAAATCAGGAATGGACAGAAATAAAAGAAATAATAATACAAGCAGCAACAGAAGCGCTAGGAACAAGGAAGAAAAATTACAAACGAAGAGGACTAAAAATATGGAATGAGGATATGGCAAACCTGACCAAAATGAAGAAAGATGCATACATAAAATATCTTAATCAAAAAACCAACGACAATTTAATTGACTATAAACATAAATGTGCAATTGTCCGTAGAGAAGTTAGGAAAATAAAAAGAAACTCCTGGGATAAATATATAAATGATATAGAATATGATGTTCATGGCAGACAGGATAAAGCTTATAAAATTTTAACACATCTATGTAAGAAAGAAAGAGATAATCTACAACTAAATCTGATACCAGAAGAAATATGGCTACAATATTATCAGGATCTTTGGACAGAAAAGGAAGAAACAGAAGAAGAAATTTTAACACAAATAGATGAAAACGTAGATCCTATTACTTTTGATGAATTATTATTAGCCCTTAACAATTTTAAAAATAAAAAATCCCCAGGAACAGATAATATCTATAGTGAATTAATAAAATATGCTTCATTACCACTGAAATACAGATTATTAGATTTGATGAACATATGTTGGAAATACGGACACATACCAGAAGAATGGAGAGTAGGGAAAATATGTCCAATACATAAGAAAGGAGATAAGAAAAATTGCTCTAATTATAGAGGAATAAGCATTTTGAATACATGCTATAAAATATATGCGTCAATATTAAAAGCTCGACTTAATATCATAATAGAAAACATGCTTTCAGAAAGTCAAAATGGATTTAGGAAAGGAAGATCTTGTGCCGATTGTATATTCTCCATAAATCAAATAATAGAGAAACATAGAGAACATAATCTACCAACATACATGATTTTTGTGGATTATGAAAAAGCATTTGACAATGTTTGCAGAAACAAACTATGGATCATAATGAAACAGAAAGGTATTCCACAACATTTAATATCAGCAATTAAAAGTTTATACGTTCAAAATAAAATTGTAATTGGAACATCAATGGAAAGAAAGAATATAGCAGCAACAATAAATAAAGGAGTAAGGCAAGGGTGTCCACTTTCACCGTCACTTTTTAATATTTATATTGACAAAATCGTAATGGATTGGCAGATGGATTTAAATGAACATTTTAAAATTAAGAAAAATATATTCGTAGATACATTGCTCTTTGCGGACGACCAAGTTTTAATATCCAGTTCTGAAAATGGGGCACAGAGGGCTCTATTCCAATTAAATAATATAAGTAAAAGTTTTAGCTTAAACATTTCAATTAATAAAACAAAAGTTTTAGCATTTAGAGGAGCAGATACATTAAGAGCCAAAATTGTCTTGGAAGGAAAAATTATTCAACAGATAAATTGTTTCAATTATCTTGGGTGCAACATTTCTTATATGAAGAATGAAGATATTCAAAACAAGATTAATAAATTCAGTTATGTATGCGGTGTCATTAATAGATCCCTAAAAAGTACTAGAAAAGAAACAAAAATTAAATTTTATAAGGTAATGGCAGTGCCAATGTTGCTTTATGGGTGTGAATTTTGGATCCTGACTAAAAAAGAAGAAAGAAGAATAGAAGCAGCAGAGATGAAATTTCTAAGATCTGTAGCAGGTTACACCTTATTGGATAGGAAAAGAAGTGATGATATAAGGAGGGAACTAAGCATTTTTAAATTAATAGACAGAATAAAACAATGTAGAAACGATTGGAAACAACATATACAAAGAATGGAAGTAGACCGCATACCAAAACTGATGATGAACTATAACCCAATAGGTAGAAGAAATGTTGGTAGACCGAAAACAAGATGGGCTCAACAGTATTAAAAAAAAATGAGACTGGAACGAGCCTTATAAGGCTTAATCCATGATGCTAATGATGATGATGATGATGATGATTATTATTATTATTATTATTATTATTATTATTGTTGTTGTTATTGTAGAAGATGTAGTTGATAATATGTGTTTTTGTAGAATTGGAAGCCTTGGCCTGACTTGGACAGTCCTGAACGACCTCAGTCTGGAACAAGGAAACCAACAGGAAATTCGACTCTGCCGAATCCATTCCGAGATCTGAGTCCATCAGCTCAGAATCTAGCAAAACACATTAGTGAAATGGGATTTTCTCTGCCTCGTGTAGCACGAGCCTGTCAATTACTAGGGGAGGATGATAAAAAGGTAATTATTACATATTTTATACTTTAATACTGCAGAACTCTGCTTTTAAGTCCCTGTAATCTTCGTTTTCCCGCCATTTACACAATTATTTTTGTCCTTTCAATTTTCATGTCTTCATAATTCTGTTTACATCCTGCCTTTATATTAATGCAATTTTAAGTTTTCCACCATTTACACAACTGTATGAGAGCAATAGTAAGGCACTACTGTGGAGTAACGGTTAATATATCTGTGGAACGAGCAGTCCTGAGTCCAAATCACAGTTAGAACAAGTAATGTGGTTGAGTTTTTCCGCAGTTTTCCTCCCTCAACCATTTTAAGTAGAATTGCTGGATAACTTTTTGTGTTGGTCTTTGGACTCATTTCGCCTTCATTAAATCAGCTTCATCTATTATCTTTCAATAACTTCAGGTCATCCAATAATGCAGCAGATGTAGCATCGTGATGTGCATCTATATGAGGAAGCTGCAGAACTTTCATGGGGATGCAGGGGCATTCGTGTTATGTAGTTGAATTGATGGATGGCATTAAGTAATGAATCATGATACCTACAGTAGTGCAGTCTTCATGTCAATATAGGATGCAACAGATGTAGTATTGTGATATTTGTATATAGATGACATCGATCTGAGGACACTGCAGAACTTTCAGGGGGATGGAGGTGCATTCATCGTCAGCTCCACATGATCTAGGTGTAGTGTAACAAATTTCTTAATTAAATATTTCACTTCTCCCCAGGCATTCCTGTTACCTCTCTCTTCTTATATCTTCAATCCTAGCATCAGCACATCTTCGAGTTACTTCCAATCAGAATCATAGGACCAACGAATTCAATATTCTAGATTTTCTCAACGGCACTTCCGTTTCCTTTGTCCACAAACAAGTGAAGAACGCAAATTACTTAAATAATTATATCTGAAACCTGAGTTTTTCCTTTCTACATTGTCGCAACATCACCCCTTCCCCCACACACTTCGACCCATCTTGTCCTGTCACTCCCATTTCCCCTCTCTCCACCTGTGATCACAGCATCAGCAGAGGGACCAACATACGACAGTTTTAATGATTTTGTCTAGTTGGGCAATGCAATTTACAGGACTTTGTGGTTATTATTGCGTATTGTAAGCATGTGACAGTCGTCAATTGTTAATACAAAGAATATAAAATGGAGGTGAAAAAGTTTGATATTAGAGTCCTTCTAAAGCACTACTGGAAACAAGATTATAAAGCTGCTGCCACAGCTCGAAGAATATATGAAATCGAGGGTGAAGGTGTCATTAGTGAGCGTGTAGCACAATGATTTTTTTTCCCTTGGATATTTAAGAACACTGTATCAACTACGAGGTTATTTACTGTCGATGGAAATGATTATAGCGAGATAAGGCCTAGGATTCGTCATAGATTACCTGACATTTGCTTTACGGTTGGGAAAACCTAAAAAAAAAAAACCCAAGCTGGAATCGAACCTGCGCCAAGTGCAGTTCTGGATCAGCAGGCAAGCGCCTTAGGCAACTGAGCTACGCCAGTGGCCAGCACAATGATGGTTCTAGCGTTTCAGTAATAGAAAAAGAGATATTAAAGATTTAAAGTGTCTTATAGATTGAGAATACACACAAAATTTTGGAAGAAATTCAACAAAAATGAAATATTTGTATAGTTTGACAACTTCAAGTGAAACCCCGTAAAACACGCCAACTTCTGGAATCTCTCTCTTTCTTTCTTCTCTCTCCGTCGCTCCTCGTCATTCAGTCACCAATCACCGCGTAAATATCTGAGAGGGTGTGTGTGGGCATCGCGACCAATAGAAGAACCACTCTCCAGTATTACCACAATAACGGATTCTTCATTTTTGCCTTGACTGTCGCCTAGGAAGGTTCCATTATGCTAGCATTGCAGGCAACTAGTCAACCTTTTAATGCTTTTGTTAGCAGGTTTGACAAACTGTGAGTGGACCTGCAAGTACATAGTGCATTCTCCCTTCCCCCCGTGCTTTCTCACTTGCTCCTCCCCAAGACAGCCAGCGCTCACGTAGTAACTCGGTCAGGGTTTCAGTTCGATTCGTCAGTCTATAGGTTGTTACAAGAACTTGGTGCTTCAAGAGGTACAATACATTGTCACACTAAAGACATTTAGAAAGTCATACAGAATTACTCTCTGCTAACGAGCACCGCTGACAAATGACCCGCATTGGGCGTCCATAAAGAATGAAGTCAAGGATAGCTGGTGACCAAGCAAGCCAGGGTAAATGGGAGGGAGTCGAAAGTGAGAGTGTTGTAAGAGAGAATTGTGAGGAAGTGGTTGGTTTGAAGACGAGAGGAATTCCGACTCAAAAGCTGTGCAGCTCCCCTTTTTATTGAGGTGACTCTTCCGCATCACGTGGCTAGTGACGTGACGCCAGACGTCTAGGTGGGAGAGAGCTAAGACGCCATATCTCGTGTACATGCACAGCAACTCGGTATGAGGGTGATACTGCAAAGTGCTAAAATTCGATGGGGATAGCGTAACTGGTCACTGCCATTTGCCTGGCCACCCTCCTAACTCTGGCTATTCAAGTGTTACAGAAGGGAAAAATGACAATACCGAATGTGACCAGCACCACACACTTAATTTAAGAAGGAAGAACCAGTGAATGTCTGGCGTGGCTAAACTTTTAGCTTGAAAATAGAAAAATGAAAATGACATGAAATTTAGGTACCCTCTTTCCAGCTAAAGATTGAAGTAAATGTAAATAAATGCACGTGACCTAATGGTTCCTGATTGGCTATTGGACGCACAACGCCTCCTAAATCATGCTTGTCATCTTCTTTCTCACATAAAAATAGTTCCTTCTAAAATAATTAAATGTATAATATACATGGAATATGAGTGAATTAAACATGCTTATAAGAACACTTTCTTACGATTTAAACAACATGTTTATATTAGTACTTTCAGACATTGCGTGTTAAATCATTGTAACGTGTATTATGGCAACGCGCATGCGTAATAGGCATTAAATCCCTCCCAAGGTGACTTGCAGCTTCACAGAGCACATCAGCACAGCTGGTATAACACAGTGCGAGATTCAGTGTTGCCAGTCTCAAATAAATTTCTGTAGAATTAAAGAAATTCTCCACTCTTCAAAGAATAACATTTAATCACGAATCTACAGAAAAAGAAAATCCACTATTCCCAGTAGAGAAATAATAAATATTAACCCTCTGTGAGCATTTTACGGGTTAGTTCAATGAATGTGTTGAAATGTCTGCAATATATCAGACGGTGGCTGCCCTGCGTGCTCACTTGCCGAAAATAATGCGCCCTGGTGGTTGCTTTGGTAGCTAGCTTGCGATTGCGGAGTAATACATTTCGGTTTTGTTTACGTCTACTTCAGTCTTTAGTTGGAAATAGAGTAGATACACAACAAAGTCCTACAAAACACCAAACATAAAAACCTGACATCGGAATGGAATTTATGGGAGGGGGGGCACTGTGGTTCAACACTGCGACCTGTTACGATCTATTGCGCTAACTCTCAAGCTAGATGCATTGCCAAACATTACTTATGAAACGACCAAATAATAAGTAATTGTTCCTGTTTAATGGTCAGCCAACCCTCATGTCTCATAGAGTGCCACTTTTTAGCTAAATAATAGTCTACAATCAGGTCATATAGACAATGACCATTTCTTTACTTACGAAACATGCCATATATATTAAGGTACGTGTACATCAGTTAAGAGAAACAATGTTTATGAAGTACTCGTCACTAAAAATCACTTGATCACACTTTGGAATTGTGTCAAAAGCCGAAAGCAGTGTGGTACTTCCTTCCTCCGACTTAAATCTTTGTCAGATAATTCTTGAACAAACTTGTGTCATATACTTGCTTATTGTCAACTGGGATATAGTCATTTGCACAGATTGTTTGTGTGTTGATACCCTTGACGATCTTACTACTAACTCCTCGACTTATCTGCAGTGTTCCTCTTTGATTGGAGGTCCACAGCATTGTGCTACCTGTGGTAATGATTTTATGTTTCCATCACAAAAGTGTTCTTTTTGGAGGAGACTTTTAGTCCAAATCATTACTGGAAGTTTACACGCACTTTTCCTGTTCTCGTGCTGTTTTATGAACCCAACAGCTTTCAATAGTATGAGTACATTCATTGGTGCAATCGCTTATATCAGCCATTGTTACATTATATTATCTGAAAGAACAATGTATTTAATTGATTAAATCGATATAGAGGTGACAGAATTTTGTGCCCACTCTGTTGGAATGTAGAACTTCTCTTTCTATTCTACTTATGTAAAAAGGGAACTTCATATTTTATTCTGTGTGACATATTATCATAACATAAATCCTCTGTATAATTTCAGATAGTGGAGTTTTTACTGCAAGTTCAGGGATTGGAAGAGAAGAATTATCCTGGTGACCGAGTGGAAAAAGCCCTTATTGTGAACAGATACAATGTTAAACATGCTGTGAAATATCTTGATGCAATGGCGCAACTTCTGGATCTAGGCTTTCCAGAAGATCTTGTGTCAGAGGCTCTTGTCAAATTTGATAATGATAGGGACAAGGCTTTGGATCAACTCATTTCCTAACTTTCTAGTCCACATGTTGAACTCAATGGAGTATTTTTAATACTCGTGATTGTACAGTGAGTATGGTGTAAACATGAAGAAGCATTACAGTGTTTGTATGTATGCTGTCCAGAATGAAGAAAAATTTGACGGAATAAAATTCACAAGAGTTCTTAGTAGAGATAATAAATCATCTCCTTTTTTAAATGTAAATATATAATTATATAATTATTTACATAGACTACTCATTACGTTAAAAAAAACAGATGTAATAACTTAGTAATATTAATATGTACAATTTTGGATCCTTAACATTTATTTCAAAAAATAATTTTTCCCCTAATACCTACAAGATTTATACAACATCTTTGAAGAATGTTGATATCGTGCTTTGATAAGTTCCTATGAAAGGAATCTGTGATTATGACGAGATTATATTGTACCTTTAATTTGAGATAAATATTCGATTCATAAAATTTCATTCATTTCCATAATGTATGTCAAGATGGAGAAGTGAATTATATTAATTGAAAATAATATAAGATGCAGAAGAAAGAATAATATTTAAAGTTCTGAAATGAGTATAGTTATGATGTAGTAAGACAAAGAAAGTAGCTTGAATTATAAACATCTGGAGGAAGAGAATCTGTTTTTAAGAAAATTATATTCAGAATTACTATACTGCAGTGAAACCTGTAAAATTTTCTCAGGTTAAAAGAAAAGGACCTTATTATTTTCGTTGTCTTGATTATATATCTGTTTTCAATAATAATAGTCTTACTTGAAGCCATATGATATTGTATTCATATTGATTTGGATTGACTATTTAGAATGTTACTAACATTTCGTAAGAACGCATTTTCAACAATATCATTATGCTTCTGTGTGTTCACATAAGCTATTTTCGCCCATGAAATTCGCTGTTTTGCAGACATCTCTCAGGTCACCATTCCTTTAGAATTCTTTGTAAACAGAGTACCACAAAGATCAAGTTAGCCAGCTTGGTGGCTTTTAAGTGTTCTGTTTCTTAGCTTTGCAATATATACAGCAGATAACAGTTTCATTTACTCTTCATGCTCTAAATTGCGAACTTTGACTCTGAGAAAAATTATAAAATTACTCTATATAACTACAGGTATAATACAGTAAAACTCCTTTTTAACGAAACTCTAGTAGGCTTGAATAATTTCAAGGGAAAAATTGTTCCAGGGCCGGGTATCGATCCCGGGACCTCTGGCTGAACGCACCTGTGCTCTACCAACTGAACTATCCAGGAACTCTACCCAACATGTCTCAATTTTTCCCCTTATATCCACATATCTGACGAGATGCCAGAAAACCACATCGAGTGCACACAAACTCTGTGTGACTTGAAATTGTAGTTTTCTGTTAACGTACCTACAGTAATGTAAATATATTGCAAATCTAGCCTTCAGGTAAAGCTCTCTGTGAAGTAGACGTGAATAATTTCAAAGGAAAAATTGTTCCGGGGCTGGGTATCGAACCCGGGACCTCTGGTGAACGCACCAGCGCTCTACCAACTGAGCTACCCAAGAACTGGAAGACTAGTTTTTTTTTTATTATTCTTTTTTTTTTCCTTAAATGCAGATTTTTTTTATTATGAGCAAGGAAGGGTTGAGAATAGAAATTGAAAGACCTATAGCCAATTTAACTACATTATGATTAGTTATTCTTCATTCCCTTTAAATTTACTATTAGCAAACACACATTAACAGATTTTTGCAGCCACCAGTGTAGTTCAAGCAGTAAGCGTATTTGTCTGCTGATCTGATGCTGTGCTTGGGTGTGGGTTCGATTCATGCTTAGGCAGATTATCTGGTTGGATTTTCTTAGACCTTTTCCCCAACTCTAATGTGAAAGTTAGATAATCCCATGACGAATCTTTACCTCATCTCATATGATCTCACTATCGCCAATTTCATGGACCCTAAATAACCTAGTAGTTGATACTATTAAATTAAATAACTGACTAAAAATAAATTAACTTTTGCAAACACATTTTACGATATTTTTACAAAATTCCAATAAATTCACTTATTATTGATCAAAATATCGTTCGCAGTGTATTACCAGTAGTGCCACCACAATACCTTGTACAGAAATCGACCCCACACATTTGGGATTTTGCTAAAACCAACCACCGTTGTAGCTAAGGAGGTAGGCACATTTGCCTGCTGATACTGAGCTGCACTCAGGCATAGATTTGATACTCGCTGGCTGAGTTTTTTAAGTCATTTCCCCACTGTAAGACGAATGTCAGGTAATCACACATTGAGCCCTTGACATCTCGCCAGATAAATACATCTCACTATCATCATTTCCATCAATACTATATAGTCCACACCTGTGGAGTAACGGTTAGCGTGTCTAGCCACAAAACTAGGTGGCCCGGGTTTGATTACCGGTCGGGGAAAGTTACCTGGTTGATGATTTTTCCGAGGTTTTCCCTCAACCCAATATGAGCAAATACTGGGTAACTTCCGGTGTTGGACTCTGGACTCATTTCACCGGCATTATCACCTACATTACATTCAGATGCTAAATAACCTAAGCTGTTGAGAAAGCATCGTAAAATAACCTACTAAAATAAAATAAAAATGCTATATAACCTAGATTGTAGTTGGTACAGGTCATTAATAGCAGAAAAGAAAAGGTTTTTCTAAAATGGGTTCTATACTGTAGTCACAAATCGATTAAGATCTATTCTTTAGAAGCAGAGTTTTCCTTAAAGGCTGGAATCATTTACACTGTTAGCGTGTACATTTTTCATATAATCATTTACAGGGGAAAATACACTACTGTTAGTTGAGAGGGCAAACGGCTTTTAGCTGGGAACCTCGATCTAAAGTTAGTGAATTGCAAGTCGGGAACCAATGGAGGCATGGGATGCTTACCCTGCCTGCCATTTTAAACATCATTCATTCTTTCTTCGTCCCCTTTCATTCATTCATTCACTGTTTGTATAATAATTAATAGAATGAAAAAGTTAAACAACGCAGACATAATTGGACAATCTCGAGGTAGAAGGTAGTCACTTTTTTTTTTTTTTTTTTCATTTTTCAGTTTATGTCAGAATATTGTAGTATTTTGAAAGGTGCATGTGTGGGTAAAAGGGAATAATTTAAAAGTTACATTAAGAGATTGGAAATAAGTCTGTGAAAAAGGGAATAATTAGCTGATAATGTGATATACCCCGAGTAAAAGGAAATAAAATAACTTGTTTCCTTTTACCCTGAGGAGTTTTATTTTGTAATATGCAAAGCATATGTTATGACTTATTCCATATTAATTATTTTTAATAATATTTTATACATTTACGGTATCTCGTAATTTTATGTTTGCTATGCTGGCATATATTTTTCTCTTAATTCTTATGTTGCCTAAACTGACATCATTTTTAACAATGTAAGTAATGTTTAAAATAGTTTTTAATTTATCATTGCTGAGGTATTTTTGCTGGAGTAGGTAAAGAAGACAGAATATGAAAAAATGAAGGAACACAGGAAAGGTTTATGTAACTGAAAGTGGAAAACAGATCAGGACAAGATCCTTCAATAGGCTAAGTACCTGCCTTCTCATAATACAAGATCATCTTATCTGTTAGAATTAATAGATTTTCATTTCCCAAAAGTCTCTAGGACTAGAGAAAGAAAGACATCAGAAAATAGAAACACGACAGATTGCTTATCAGTATCATATTTTCAGTAGAAGAAAAAAATATCAATATATGGTGGTGGTGGTTGTTTATTTATTTATTTTTTTATTTTTTTGTTTATTTTTTTTTTTTTGCGAGATGTCAAAATTGTTGTGGATTCCTTATCATCAAAAGCAAAAATCCCCAGGAAACATGGTAACTCTAGATTAGCGAGGCAAAAAATCTCCTTCAAATAAAATGTCTATACAAAATAAAGAATGTTTATGACTTTTTTTTATATTTTTTTTTGCCATTAAATGTAAGCCAGTACTGTCGAAATGAGAGCAGTAAAAAATATTTACCACCATCATATGAAAGCAGAATGAAGTATGATTCTGATTATGTTAAGATTGAAAAATTAAAGAAAAATATCACATGCCCATCACTCATCGTCATGACTGATCACAACTAATAAGACATTAACATTTCAAATGCGCTTTCATATTAACATTATGGCGTACTTCATTCCAACTACAAAAAATCATATCTTAGCCCACAGTTCTTTTATGTATCACTTTCATACTGACCACAAAAGTGGTAACAGGAAGTACTGGAGATGTGAGAAGCGTGACATTTGCAATGGAGGTGTGTAACTAATGCTGATGTAAATGATTGTAAAGAAGAGAATAATACACATAAGGCTGCAAGGGCAGATGTTGGAGTGAGACAGTTACCAATCAAATCAAACGAAGAGCAAAGGAACATCCGAATGAACCACTGTCTGCTATTCTTAGACAGGAAACTTGATTAAACTTTTAAAATGATTTCTCACCATTGTTTGTGTTGTTTATGATCATGTTCTTCCACTAGTATACTGTCTATGGAAGGATGAATCAAGCCATTCCAGAATTTGAAGAATTCTGCCCAAAAGTTTAAATTGGAACTTAACCTCTCAGTATTTCACTGATGATTTCGATATCAATGCAGTGAATGCAATCTGTTTACTATTCCCGAACTCTTCGAAAAAGGTTGTTTGTTCCATTTTACATAAGTTAGAGAAACTTTGTTAATCACGGCCTGAAGTAACTATCAGTGATGGTAAAGAAATTCGAAAGGACATCCAGAAACTCGTTACTTTTGGTGTTCCAAATAACTACTTTAGTACGATTTTTGGCATCTCTCAGTGCAGTCCCTACCTGGAGATCCGATTGAGAGACTATTTTACCTCTGGAGAATTTTACACTGAGGGACTCCATGAATCATAAGCAGTGAAAAATATAGTGGGACTGCGTTGGTACACCCCAACTCTGGCTACTGGCAACAGGCATCTATAATGAACACCGATTAAAATACCCCTCATTTCTCGTGAAAAATAACAACTGAATATACTTCAGTGGACTATAGTGGACTTTATGTTGTCGGCAAACAGCTGGATAAATTAAGAAGATTGATTGATTGATCCAGAAACTCGTTACTTTACCCTTTATCACTTTGGATAATTCAGAAGATACATTCAATGGTCTATTGGACATAATCTGTGATCAAGTAAATGATGTTGTCACTTACATAGAAAGTACTTTTATCAGAAGATGTCCAGCCAGAAACGAGCTCTTTTACCACGTTTTGGACATGAAATATGGGACATACATGATCTGATAATAAACAGTACACAACACACAAATAACTATGTTATTCTTGTTTTCAGGGAATGTTACTTACACATCACGCATATGTGTGGAAGTTCCTAGAACTCCTCCAGAAAGCTCGAAGGAACAATTCTATGTTAATATTACAAGTAGCTGAAGGTCATGACTGTGCCAGATATCCTATAAAAAACGTTACAAACTAAATCAGCAGCAAACTAAAAGAAATGTTTGCAGATATCAAGATCATGAAGAAAACAATGACGTTGACTTGCAACTGTGTGCAATCAGTCATAAAATTAAATTATATGCAGTGGAACTGAAGGGGAGAATTAGCAGCTGGAAGAAACATTATGAAAAATTCCACCTTGTACTGTGTTAGTAACAAACATTACGAACTCATTGTAACAAAGTCCACTCTGTATTAATATCACTTGTAACAAATTCTGACCAACAAAAAATGGTATGGACTAAATAAATTGTGATAAAAAAATGTATTTACCAAAAATAGCATGAACGAAACCTATAGCAGACTTGGTTGCATTGACCAAAAGTGGCATGGGCAGAAAATAAGGTGAACATAAATGTTAGTGGACCACAGATTGGGTGATCAAAAAAATTAGTTCCCCCAATGTTTGTTACTCAACTACCTAGGGATCATCTGGCAATATACTGGGCTGCTCATTTCATTTATTTATTAATGTTTTGCAGAAGAGAACATAATTCAGAATGAGTTCTAATTCATCATCATGTTGTGTTTCTGATTGAGTTACTAATCTTTTATTATAAATTATTATCTTTCATGATGTGCATTCTTCCGGAATAAAATGTTTTGTAGGTAATGAATGTGAACAAAATCCGTCCATTAGTTCAGGAGAAATCACTGTACACAGACTGGCGAACAGACAGACAATATGCTGAAAACCACTTTTTTCGTATCATTGAAAACATTTTTTTTTTTTTCTAAATGTTGAAATAGATTTTTACAGCATCACAACACTTTATGTTAAAAAAAATAATACAAAAAGTAATGTGAGTGCTTAGAAGAATGTTTCAGGATGATTCATCTCTTAGCAGGTCTTTTTTTTTTTTTTTTTTTTCCAGAATTTAGTGAAGAAAAACCGGGGTGCACACCTTATTTGAAATGAAGTTGGTACCGCTTTTCCTCAAACACTGGATCCCGTTATACTATAGGGTTGTCTGGCCTCGCGCCTCAGTCTGTGTGGTGTGGAGTTGGGGAACACGATTCTTTTTCAGAAGTCGGTTCCAATAATTCAATCATACATTTCGATTTGATTCTAATGCTTTGTTCACGATTCTTTCCAGTCTGCGATTCCAACTATTCTTTTGAATCATCAACGAACGATTCACAGGACTCTTCCCTTTGCAAATCACGGGTAGAATAAAAATGTTCTACATCTATTGCATAGATGGCATGAAAGATGAGACATTGGCTGGTCTCTTTCTGATTGGCTGGAACCATTCATTATGACCTCCATTAGTCTACAAAATTATCCGAGATAGCATTTTCTAATTTGCTATTGTAGATAGAGTCCTGGAAGCTTCTACAACAACATGTGAAGATTATGACACAGTTCTTAAAACAAATTTATATTTAATTTAGTTTTGGAGTACATCATCATGTAGGATTAATTCTTGTAAATAAAACGCAAATTACAGTCTATTTTCTTTTTTTTTAATTTTCTTTCCTAAAATTAGGGTGTGCGGATTATTCGATGGCATGGTGTATTTGTGTATATACGGTAGTTCATTATTCTGTAGGGTATTGTGTCTTCATTCTGCAGACATGCTTATACTAATTCCATATTTTACAATTTTAATGTTGAGTTTAAATATTCCTACTTCTTGGCGAATATCTCCATATATCCATCAGGGTGTAACCTGCCACAAACCTCAAGAATTTCATATCTGCCACCTCCAATCTTCTTTATTCAGACTCCAACATTTGGATCCACATAGCAGCACAGGTACTGCTAAATCTTATATAAAATTTAAATAATGTTTTTTCATATAGATTCGTTGGTATTGTTCACTTAATCATGCCACAAATGTGCAGGAATAAGATTTTTTTTTTTTAATCTATCCTTAGTTCTGTAATTTCCTAAAGGCTGAGTCTTCTTACTTTATACCCTAAGGGTGAAACCTAACCAATTTTTCCCCCTATTATTTATTAGTATTACATATGCTGTCGGTCTGGTGGTGCAGTCGGTACCGTAGTGGCTTTCTGTGCCCAAGGTTGCGGGTTTGAACCTAGCCCAGGTCGATGGCATAATAAGGTGCTTAAATGTGACAGACTTATGTCAGTAGATTTTCTAGCATTAAAAGAACTTCTACGGGACATGATTCTGGCACACTGGCGATGCTTATATAAACTCGGAAGTTGCGAGCGTCGTTAAATAAACCATAATTATTTAATTTATTTATTACATAAGCTAGTAGATTGTACTGATTTTATAGTTGTCAGGTTGAATTTTCTTTTGCCACTTTGTTTCGAATTTTGGTACTGACAAATACTACAATTGGTAGTTACTTTCTAATTGTTGTTGTTGTTGTCTAGTGCCTTGCATCTGGCAATGAAGCCATTAGCAGTCGTGCTTTCCAATACTTTTGAACTGTAGTTTCTTCTGATCTTAATGCTTCACAGGTCTTCAAGTGATCTTCATTCATTTCTGCTGGATCGTTACACAGGACACATATTGGTGAAGCTGAGATACCTATTCTGTAGAGATGACTTGCTAGACAGTCATGATTTGTCAATAGTCTGAAGGCTGCAACTGCTGTTTTCCTTGGTCTTGGGGGGGATTATATCTGGGTTGGAAAGTAGTGTAATCCATTTTTTGTCTTTAGCATTTGATTCTATTTCTTGTAGGTATGAATGAGAAAATTTTGTAGTGATCAAGCGTTTTATTGAGGAATATGAGAAATTAAATTTAGACTTTTGTTTTATTGTTGTGCCTTTCTTTGCGAGTGTGTCTGCGGTTTCATTCCCCATGACTCCACAGTGTGCTGGAATCCATTGGAGATGGACAATCTTATTAACTTTTTGGAGTTGTGTTAACATTTTGTAGCATTCTCTTATTTTTGTTGACTTCTTTGTAGCATTTGAACATATTCCCTGAATTACAGCTTTAGAATCTGAAAGAATTACTGTCTTGCTATATTTATTTAAGGGAAGATTTAATAATTGTCGGAGAGCAATTTGTATAGCCTCTATTTCACCATTATAATTTGTTGTGTCTCTGCCAACAGAATGATAAAAGGAAAAATGTGTACATGTAACTCCAGCTCCAGTAAGGTTTTCTGTGGTGGATCCACCAGTATATATGTGTAGGCATTCTTCTGTAGGGTATCTAGTATTGATCGTTTCCAGTGCTAGATCGTTTCTAATTGTTACATTGACAACATCGTTTGCATTTGAAGAAGTTGTCATTATTCATGAAACAAAAGTTACTGGCAAGTGTTACTTGAAATTTGAACGTAATTAATATTAATAATACAGTGAAAATTAATAAATAAACAGTGTAAATTTTTAAGTGGTAAATGGTTTATGGTTTTTCAGAATTTGTAATAATCATTTCATGTGTTCATATAAACCATTTTAGGTTTGGACTCGTGAATCGTGAACTGTTTAGTTGAACCATTGATTTTCATGTTGCTAGACAGAATGCATTTTAATATTATATGTCACTCATAAAAAATGTATTATTATTATTATTATTATTATTATTATTATTATTATTATTATTATTATTATTATTATTATTATTATTATTATTTCATTACATAGCATCGTGATTCTACCTGCTTTGGTGATATCTGGTAACAATTGGCAACATTGAAAAGACTGCCATATTAACTTTTAAGGAACTAATCTTACGTGAAACCCATTATATACTCATATAGACTCCGAAATAATTAAAATCTTTACTTGTTCAGTAGGGGTGCTGTTAACCATTATGTTTATTCTAATAAGATATTTATCATAAAATGCCTTTACGTGAGTTTCATTAGTTGATGTGTTTAAAATTTACAATTGTTTTGTTTCTATATATCTGAAATTTTCTCAAAGTAACCCATTAATGATCATGATTAGAGATTGGCACAATATGAAATAAATATTTCAGTGTTAAAATATCTTTGTCACTAAACAATTTGAAATAGGTTTATGTATAATTATTTACAATCCTTTAGAGACCAATAGTTTTGCCTATTTATTGTAATATGATTCAAAATAAAATAAATCTGCACAATTAAACAGTTTTTGAGCGTCATAACAATCCTTAACTGAATGCAAAAAACTGTAATTCAATTTTTTACACCGAAGAGAACAAAAAAATTGCTTCTTATAACATTGGTTACAGTGCAACACAAGTAACTTTTCTATATTTTTTTGGAAAAAGATTACATCGTCTGTCAGTTAATTTGTTTTGTACAATGATATGATGAGAGAATATTTCTATTGTGCTACATTTGGTAATTTAATATTTGCTCGCATTTTACTGCTCTTAGCTTCAAGCACTTTGCTAACGTGGTAGAGTGCAATGGGTGGTTTGGATTTTTTCAAGTGTTTCTGGAAAACATCTTTGTCGTCTCCTTAAAATATCTGGAAAGCCTTGTTCAATGGTATTTATATAAATATTAATGGAGAGGGAAACAAAATTGTACAAAATAAGAAAAAATATTAAGTTTTTCATCAAATTATATATTAAATTTTTTACGTTAATTGCATTCTACACAGTGTGAACCTTGATGATCTTTGTTCCCATACTACCAGTAGCATGGTTTAGAATATGAAATTTCATATTTTTCCTATCACTAATCATGACGCTTTGTGTGTATTTTAAATTACAAAGATTACGTTTTCGGAATTTCTGCTGTGAGTATATGTGGCTATCAAATTTACTTCTATTTTAATCTTTTCCTTCACTCCCACTCCCACCCACAACTTTCACTGCTAGTAATATATAACCCCAATTTTTGTAATTATATGATAAAGAGCTTTAAATTATTTTCTTAAGTTATTATGATGAATATATATATATATATATATATATATATATATATATATATATATATATATATATATATATATATATAATTTAGTAGCAGTACTATTGCGAGAAAACGAAAAGAAAATAATTGGTTGTATTTTGCTGTATAATTTACAACTCCATTTTGCATTCATATTTCGAAAGGCCAGCTCAAACTGGAAACAACTCAAAATGCAAAGATTTGAGAGATAACTGCATTGTAAAGTTTCATATTGAGTGAAAAATCCAATTAACATCATTCTAATTGGAACTTATAGCACATAAGAAACATCATTAACAAAATTTGGAGTAATTAAAAAAAATTCTTTGATTTTCCACAGCAATCTAAAACTTTAAAATGCAGTTCTCTCAAAACTTTAAATTTTGAGTTGTTTCTCTTTTGAACTGGCCTGTCGATTTATTCCATAATAGTAAATTAGCGCAACCTATAACTCATGAACAATTTAAATAAATATTTAATACCAATTACCTATATTCATTATACTAACAAAACATTTATTGAAGCATCAAGTAGAAAACGTAAATGGTATTTTATAGTATTACAGCTTTTATATCTATTAATTAACTAAGAAGATTACCAGTTTATTTTGAACAGTTTCTAAAAAGATATTAAATGAACAATATTAATTCGGTTTAATTGGCAGCATTAATATTGCCAACCAAACTTTGCTTCTGTTCTTTGTTTTTTCACTCCAACACATACAGTGTTGGGAGAGAGATAGGGGATGGTCTTCGCGCCTTTTTCTTGCCTTGCATAACATCTGTATGCAAAACATTGTGAAATTTTTCTGCCTTGAGATTCTCTAACAAACAAAAGTTTTTGTGATCATCTTATGCTTCCCTTTACAGTTATCCTTGAGTTTTAATGTCACAATGGAAGTTAAAATGACGTGAACTAATCATTTGAAACCCTACTCTGAGTGTACAGAATACTACCATCTCATGAAACTGCATAGGCCTCTGGTGAACAAATTAGGAAACTTCTAAAATTTATGGAACAGACAAAACAAGCCAATAGACGCAGTGTCTAGGGTTAGGTAGTAGATAAGACCTCAAATTAAAAGAAAATCTTCCATTCAAAACCACATCATTCAGTTCAGTATACTTTTTTTTTTCTAAATGAAATAGCGTTAAAAATTATACAAGTAGCAAAATTAACTTTTTATCACAAAATATAGTTAAGACACGTAGACTTTCTGGAGTAAGTTTGTATTGTTTCGAAGAATAACTTGAATTGGACCAGAAATATCACGTTTTTCAAATGGGTACTCTTCTGCAGCATTAATAATATCATGTACACTTAATCATTAAGTGTAACATTGATATTTTAATTGAATACATAAGTACATAGTTGCAGAATAAATGTTTACTTATTTTTAATAGATTATCTGTCCATTTTCATAAATACCATAAACATTCATACTTCGTTCTGAGTATATATATATTTTTTTTTCCAAAAACATCAGTTCATAATACATGAATGACTACAAGGATCTTGAATTACAATCACAACCAAAAGGTGTATCTTGTGTAACAATTATTAACAGTCTGACAGTTGGTTGAACAATATACAGTACATAAATTTATATGTTAAAAGGAGAGAATGAAGTCAGTTTTAATCTGCCAGATCATAATTTAAATTACGCAAATAGTCATTTTGATACAGGTTTCACTGTACAAAGTTAATAAAGAAATTAGGTATGTAACTAAAATCTTCATACAATGCAAACAGAACTCAATAACATGAAGTAAGTATATATTGTGAACACTTTTTCTTTTCTGGCCACAAAAATTTTGAGAAATTGTATTTTTTACCATCTCAAAAATATGAAATATTGTAAAAGTTAAGTTTCATGATTTTGAAAGAAATGCGCATTTTCAATATCTGTGCTGTGAAGTAATCATTTATTTTTGACATTTATTTACCGTTTGTCTGTTCATCTACCAGTTTGTCATATTTATTTATATTAAAGAAGTGTCAGGTTTCAGTAATTATTAGGTAATTTACATAAAAATGTGCATATAAAATTTATTTATTTTTCGAATATTAACAACATTTTAAATGAAGCTGTTAGAACATTATCATCAAGAAATGGGAAATTTTTCTATGCAGTAGAACCCTGTTTATCCAAAGTAAAGGAAGTGGAGCCATTTTGAATAATTCAAGGGTACTATCTTAAATAGTAAAAGGAAGACACTACGGTATTAATATTTGAAACAAGTGTAAAGCAGAAACATGCACTTCATTATAATATGGTACATGTGAAACTAATGTAACTACACTCGATGTTTTATTCATAACAAAATTCTTACATACTATATGCTTATTTCATGTTTTGTAGTCACGAATATTGTATTATATATAAGACTGTTCGGAACTGATTTACGATTTTTTGTGACCAAATAGAAGAACGAATTATTCTTCTACTTTGTATAAAGACCTAAAAATGTCGTCAATTTTTGTAGTTACGTTAGTTTCACACTAAGCCCTCGAATATACTCTACATACGAAGAAGGTATTTCACACACAGTAATCAGTGATTTTCATTCCCCTGCAATGCTTACAAGCTGCTATATCCATGCCACCATTTCATGAGTAGTATATCATCTGGTTTAGAGTCATTGCTTTTCAAACAAAACAAAACTGATACAGAAGTGAATACACACGAAATCAATTGTCATCTCTCATTCAGCCATACTTGGTTCCACAATTCTTAGGGTATGGGGTAGAAAGTATGTAAACAAAGAATAACTTTTGCTTGAGAGGACCAACGTATACTCGATGACTACTACGAACGCAAAACAAGTGAACTGAGAGTGTGGAAAGTAGATTTTTCTACCTACTGCATTCTTTTAAGAAAATTCTCTTTTATTTTTATCCTTGCTTTGGGATGAGAACAGTAGTTATCTCATTGACTGACCTTCGGAACATACGACACTGTTATATTTTAGACATATTTAAGAAGTGCGTGTTATTGTCCAAAAATGCAATATATAAGTGTACTCCACCACTTGGTTAAGCAGGGTTTTACTGTATAATTTCTAACAATGTTTCTTTCGATTTTGCCTCCCCCTCCCCGCAGGAGAAATGATTCTGAGTATTGACCATTTGCATAGGAATTGTTTTAGTGAAATTGGCTTATAGTGATAATTATTTTGTGATAATACATCTCAAATAAAAATTTGAACTTACAAGATTTGCATAACTCATTAAGAATAAATCTATGTAAAGTGAACTTTTAAAAATATATTAGTATTCAATAAGTATCTATTATTTCACAACAAGTTTCAGATGGAAACTGAAAGTCTTTGTGAGATCTACAGTATATGGTCTGTTCAGCATGAATTTCTTTATAATTAGCTATTTTGCAGTTAGTGTTATATGTGTAATAAGGAAGTATGTGCAGTATACATTGCACTGTTTTATTATAATTTATATTTTATTTATATATAATTATAAAATAAACGAAATTGTTAAATATCTTTTATTAACTTTTTTATAACTTTTCTGTTTCATAAAATGTCCACTGATGATTCCTTCTTGAAGTCTTTTGTTTTTATTGCCGAGGATATATTATGTAAGAATTTATATACTATAACAGTTGAAGTAATTCAAACTTTCTTTTGTTTTTATTTCCGAGGATGTATGTAAGAATTCATATACTATAACAGTTGAAGTAGTTCTAACTTAATGTATTTCTTGGAATATTAATCAAATTTTCCTAAAATATTACTTCAAAAATACTTACATTACATTATAATTATACAGAGTGTTAAAAATGTCGCAGTGCAGTCTGTTTAAGTGAGACAGCTAAATACCATTGATATCAACAAGAGCTCAATGCTAAATACAAAGAAGTTGTTGGCAACAATTAGACTGGAAGTCACAATTACTGTCCTAGTGAGCAAGGGAAGTGAGAGGATTTGTGTTCATAAAAATAATAAGAATGATGAAGGAATAATAAAATAAACACAGTAATAGTATATTATGTATCGAGAACTGCGAGACTTATCTGGTCGAGAATGCAGTTGCCAAGCATTCGAGATCAGATAAGTCTCTTACAGTTTGTGGTTAGTGAATAACTTTCTGCAATACTTGAAAAAATGTAAAAAGTAATAATAAATCAAAATTGCATTTCTAAATTTTGCAGTAGATTCATTAATTCAAGTAATGCATGACTTGGTTGCTTTGTTACTTGTTTTTGTATCGGAATTTAATGTTTAATACAGAGTTGTTATCGATCTCTGATAACGAATTTGAATGACGTCATGTGCGTCAGGAATCACACTGACAGCTGAATTGCGGCGAGAGGTGACAGACCAGTAGTGAGTGATTTCATAATCAGAGTGCACGGTATATCACAGTAGCTATGCCCAAGAAAATCGAGGCTTTTTGGAAGGGATACATAACAACCCTTTTGTTTTTATTGCCAAGGATATATTATATACAGTTACGTGAAAATCATAGGAGCCTGCAAAAAACGTAGTTTCGTTATTTCCAAGAAAGGCATCTTGTGTGTACCTAATAAGAGTACCGTAGTAAAGTTCGGATGGGATTAACTCCAGAGTGGAAAAAGCAAGCAAATCCACCACTCATCACAAGTCGCCGCACCCCACGAGACGATACAAATTCCATTCAAGAGAGAGAATTTTAGAAGCCTTGACGTGCGTGCACAGGGAGCGTGGGAATCGTTCGTCATTTTTTATTCTTTTGCATAGGTCACACATCTTCAAGTCAATCCAGACTGCAATGTGGCAGGACGGTGTTATGGGTCTCAAATGATTCGTCTGAACGAGATTTTACCAGAAAACGCTCAATCAGAAACTTCTAAATGGATAGTGAAAATAAGGGACTAAAATCGAAATGTCGAAATATTCGCAGCTTAAGCCCCAGTTAAAATACGAGAAACGTATATGGGATGAAAGAAGAGTTCAAAAGGAATCGATTGAGCTCAAAATTACTCAGGCCGAACGATGCCAACCTCTACATGTCAACAATGGATGTGTACACTGAATACGATTCAATAGAAGCAAACATACCGAACCAGTAAACATAGTGAGATTTCAAGAAAAATGTGAGAAAATATAACACGAATTAAATGAAATTACAGGGCAATAAACCATACGTTTGTTACTTCTCATATCAGCGTCTTTTAATAAATAAAATTCTATTATAGTTCATTTGTCTTCCATTTCACTAGCAACTACTGCATCAAATCCCTTATTACCGGTACTGTGATACAGATCAAAAGTCCCGCATTTGTGCAACACCATCTACGGCGTTCATTTGTGTCACCAACACAGTCTACCTCAATTTTCGTTTAATATACAATTTATTTATTATATATTATATTAGGGTTAAAGATAAATAATGCCCGTCTTGCAGTAAGTTTTCTCCTTCATTCAATAGCAGATTCAATAGATTTTTTTGTTTGCCGCCTCGTGATATATAGCTTAAGCTGGAGAGAAAGGAAAAGTCTTGTTTATGGGTCGAGGCAGTCCACAACTATGCCGCTAGCACATCATTGGGCACATTAGTTAAGGAACTGAATAACTATATGAGAACTCTCTGTTCATAAGATAATCATAAAATATTATGGATGAAGAATTTATGAGGTTGGCATAGAATTGCATATTTTAGACTGCACGTGAACACAGTAAGCTTACAGTATGTACCTGTAATAAATTATCCAATCCCATAATACGAATTAGATCTTATATCATTAATTCAATTACTTATTTAGTCCTCCTTCGAAAGGGAGGAGGAGACCTTGAAATAAAAGTGTCAACTATCGCAATTTCGCAATTATGTCTTGCTCGTCGCAGTCGCGACCTTACTCCCAAAAGGAATAAGGTGCTTTGACCTCTATTTTGTTGAAGGCCGAAGTCTAGCCGGTTCTGACGGCAGCCTGGGGTTATTTCATTCGTTGTCGTATAAAGTGCAAATTTTTTGTCCTAACTCATATAGGTCTTATAATATCCAAACGTTCCTTTATAATATATTAACGTTATCTGCTTATGAAACTGTAACTGGCGTAACTACGCTAAGGTCAAGTACGAAATCATCCAGTGAACTCTACAACGTACACTTCGTAAATATAGCAATGGTAAATAACAGTATGTAGAATTGGTATTATCTTTGCGAGGTTGGCAGTCCTTCATCTTTGCCAATATGTCGCAAGATGTGGCACTGGATGCTGACCTCTAGCAGAAGTCTTTCAAGTAGTGAGAAGTTGGGGAAATGAGTAGAGGTAGAGTTTGTTTTGTTTTCTCAGAAACCTAAAACACAAAAAGTATATCGACATACATGCTGTGATGAATTGGGAACTTTTGAGAACGAACAAAAAAACTACTGTGAAAGTAATACGTATTTTAAACTTCGATTTATAAAGTGGACCTGACTTCGTTGTATTCTTACATGACGTCATGTTTATATGTCAGACTTTTTAAGCCATAGTCAAGGTCTTTCAGTTGATGATTCTGTTAATCATGTAGCAGTATTGTGGCACAGTATTTGCCTTTAGTTATTACAACATTAGGTATATATTAACTTGCGTATTAATAATGTGTTTTATATACAGTATACACGTAACTGCGTTTCGAAGAAAGCCGTCTAGACTGCAGGCCTACTGTATTTCCAAAATAACGAGTGCATTTATACATTATTTAATTATGTAGATGCATTTATTATGTTACTGCTCATATTTTGAAGTATTGTTTGTGATTTATATGCGTAGTGTGTAAGCAAGTTTGGCTGTTGGCAGTGTTTACATTCAGGTAGGTTTGGTGTGGATGGTAAACATGAACTCGTGCCAATTGATTGGGTAAGTAAGAGTGTTGTACTGTTAATGGTTTTCGTTTGGCCACTTCTGGCTGTCATTTCTACAATTAGGTACGTATTCTGAAAGAATTCTTATTGTATTGATTTGGCATAATTTGTTCTATGATTCACGACGAAGTCATTAAAACCCAAATTTCGGCGTTTTAAATCTACTTTGGGATCAGTTAATACATTTAGGAGATGATAGTGCTATTTTTAGTTTCTGAGAATTGTCATATGAGATTTATTTCTTTAGTAACAGTGTTGCTTTAACTGCTGGGATCAACTGATTTGGAATAGATAGAATCATGTAGGATAGTATGTTTTATTTTCGCTAGCAGAGTTAAGATCATAAGGCCTTGTCTTTATTATTATTATTATTATTATTATTATTATTATTATTATTATTATTATTGTATGTAGCACATATTGGCGAATCCAGAAATGTATATAGGTAGTGTGTTAGTTGGGAGGCCGGAGGGAAAAAGACCTGTGGGGAGGCCGAGACGTAGATGGGAGGATAATATTAAAATTGATTTGAGGGAGGTGGGATATGATTATAGGCCTAGAGACTGGATTAATCTTGCTCAGGATAGGGACTGATGACAGGCTTATGTGAGGGCGGGATTGAACCTCCAGGTTCCTTAAAAGCCATTTGTAAGTATTATTACTACTACTACTACTACTACTACTACTACTACTACTACTTACCACTACAAACACCACCACCACCACCATCATCATGTGTGTGTTTATTTACTAATAAACTAAACTAAGCTTATGAGAATAAATTACGGTAATTTCGAAAATAATTTTAAGTGGTGAAAATATAAAAAAAATCCGAGCTTTGAATGGACTCGCTGAGTTATAATGTACCTTAGTAGTAGGCCTAATATTAATTTCTTTAGTAGTAGCCCATGTTATTTTACTATATTACCAGTAAAGCTAAGTAATGTACCGGTAGCATGTATAGGCGAATCCAGAAATGCAGTGTTAGTTGGGAGGCCAGAGGGAAAAGACCTTTTGGGGAGGCCGAGACGCAGATGGAAGGATAATATAAAAATGGATTTGAGTGAGGTGGGATATGATGGTAGAGACTGGATTAATCTTGTTCAGGATAGGGAGTGATGGTGGGCTTATGTGAGGGCAGCAAAGAATCTCCGGGTTCCTTAAAAGCCATTTGTAAGTACAAAAGTAAAGTTAAATAATGCAAGTTATTATTTATTTTGGTGTATCTTTACAATTGCATTACCAAAGAAAGGTAAGATGTAGGTCTGTATTATAAGCCTGCCTACACACTAGGCTTCTAGTCGAGTCATACATACCGTAAAGAAAAGACAAATTGAGCTGTAACGTGAATTTCGCACTGGAATAAGAGTGGAAGGTTACTGTGAAAGTGTAGCCGGGAGAGGTGGGATTGTATGCCTTGCATGTAAGCTTTTTGGTAGGTACATAGGTAGATATTTTCGTAAGGTCGAGTGTCTGTGACAGGTTAGGTTTGGTTAGTTCTGGCTTTTGGTATGCCTTGCATATACGCATTTTGGTTAGTAGGTGAGTAATGTATGGTTTTAAGGATAGGGACTGATGGCGGGTTTATGTGAGGGCGGCAATGAACATCTGAGTTCTTTGAAAGCCATTTGTAAGTAAGCTGGGTATGGTTAGATATCCGCTTTTGTTTACGAACATAATTGTAAAGAATTATCGTTATTTTTTTTTATCATATATAGAGATAGTCAAATGTTATTAATACAGGGCGTCAGAGCCATCTAGATCAGAAAACTTGTCTGCTGCTTAAATCCAATAGCTGGATAGTGAAAAATTATTATTATTAGTATTATTATATTATTATTATTATTATTATTATTATTATTATTATTGCTGCTGCTACTACTACTACCACTATCACCACCATCACGTGTGTGTTCATATACCAATAAACTAAACTAAACTTATGAGAATAAATTAATTTCGAAAATAATTTATAAGTGGTGAAAATTAGCAAAAAAGCCCAGCTTTGAATGGACTGGCTGAATTATAATGTTCCTTAGTAATAGGTCTAATATTAATTAATTAATAATAATTATCAATATTAAAATACCCCTCATTTCTCATGAGAAACAAGAACTGAAAAGACTACAATGGACCTAATGTTGTCAGCAAATAGCTGGAAGATTGATTGCTTGATTAAATCCGATAGGTTCCTACAAGTCCACTGCTAGAATGGGTTGCGAGTATTTGACAGTGACATTGTTTGTTTGGCTTTGATTTAGTGCAGGTCGTTTGTTCTGTCATGGTGTGCGGCAATAGTAAACATATATTCATTAAGGGAACGTAGCTATAGGCTATACATATACAACACATATCTACATAAAGAATAGGAAATTGTGTGGTAAAACCAGGCGAAAATTCATACTTAATTAATATCCTGATAGATCAGAACCCTCTAGATAGATATATCAAAGTTATTTGATAGACTGAATGAACAAAATGATTTAAAATAAAGCTACCTACACAGAATTCAAATATTTCATTAACTTAATTAAAGCCCCAAGATTACAATTATTGTAGGCGTAATTTTTGTAATTGGATGTTAGAAAAAGTGAATAAATGGATTCCAAATGTTAAATAAAGTGTATAAAACGAATCCTCATATGCTAGATGAACTGAAAGAAAATACACAAAAAGGAATTCCTAGGTCTATTACATTAGAAGAACTGATGCATGTGAATGACAATTTCTTGAGAAGATGTGAAATATGTGTAAAAAAAAATGGACATCACATACAGCATTTACTGTGAACAGAATGAGTAGGCCTACTGGATGTTATTTTGTTACATATACTTAAGTCTTAATCCAGTTAACTCCCAAGAACACTCATCCCTGTTTAGCAGTAGAGACGTAGCTATCTGTCTGGTATGCAACTAAAAAATTTCCCGATCTAGATTGCCCAGATGCACTGTATTTGAACAATTCTCATTCTGTCCTCTTCTTGTTTTTGACACACTAACACAGGGAATTTTTTATCTTTTGTTATCTGTTCGTGAATGTTAAAAATTCCCTAAATGATAGCTCATGGCGAAATAATTTTTAGAAAGAGCTTGAGAATATAAAACCCTAGAAATCAAGATCGTTATTAGTTATTGTTTTTGTCACCAGAATAACTGGCATTCAAACAGGATACGACTCACTGTTTGGTGCTCCTCTCTGTATCATGAACCTTTTAAGATGTTTTTTAAATTTACTGTGACTCAAGAGAAATTGTTGGAAAAATAATTTTAAATCTATTGTAATAAAATTTGCTTCGCATTTACCCTGTGTCATACTCGATCTAATATAGGGGTAGACAAAGTATGGCCTGTGGGCTAAATACAGCCCTTCAATGTGTTCTGTTTGTCTGTAGGATAACTACCAGGTAGTGTTGGTGTGTGATATGAAGACCTGTGATTTTGTCGCTGTGATAGGGTTGTCATTGGTTGCGACTGTGACTCTAGTTCCAAAATCTTCCCCAAGAAAAGAATGAGACAATCGAATATTCTTAAGTCTCAGATGTAAGACACTGCGCAGGATCGGAGACTAGAGCACTGATATACAAGATAACGGATATATGAGTTAGGCTACTTAAATTCAGACTATTTGGTTTGTTGCTAGCACTGTTCCGAAATGCACTTCAAAAACTGCAAAAAATATGGTAATATGACGTAAATAACAGATAAATATATATACATAAATCATGTAGTTAAATCGACATTTGAATCTTCATGACTAGATTGACAGTCCGAGCAGAAATGAAAACTTCCATGTCGTCTCAATAGCTCAGATGCCAAGTCTTCTGGATAACATGTAGAAGCGAGCGGGTTCGATTCCTAGTCTTTGCCAACAACTTTTTTTTTTTTTTATTGAATAACGCTGAAATAGAGCTTTACAGATTCCTGAGATTAAGTGTTAATGATTACAGACTATACAAAATTACAAATTGTAATATTATAAACGTTAATCTAATGAATGTAATTACACCATATATATATATACAGGATGTTTAAAAAATACGGGGCATAATTTCAGGTATGTATTTACCACATGTAGACAATCAAAATAGTTCATTACAACATGTGTCCGGAAATGCTTTATTTCCGAGTTATGGCCTTCACAACATTGAAATTCACCGGAACCATACCTCATGTTTTAGAAGACACTCCACTGATCAATCGTCAACACATTCACTTCTTGCATGATGGCGCTCCTGCACACTTCAGTCGTATGGCTCGCCGGTACTTGGATCGAAGGCTTTCTGATCGATGGATAGGTAGAGGTGGCCCAATTGCTTGGCCTCCACGCTCACCTGATCTGAACCCTCTCGATTTCTACTTGTGGGGCCATTTAAAATCATTGGTTTATTCGTCTCCGGTGCCTGATTTGGAATCCCTTCGGAATCGAATTGTGGCATGTTCTGAGGACATACGCAATACTCCTGGAGTTTGGGATCGTGTTCACAGGTCAATGAGACATCGATGTGAGGTCTGTATTCAAGCAAGAGGTGGACATTTTGAACATCTTCTGTAATGACAACGACCTGGGGAAAGAAAAACGTTCCGGTGAATTTCAATGTTGTGAAGGCCATAACTCGGAAATGAAGCATTTCCGGACACATGTTGTAATGAACTATTTTGATTGTCTACATGTGGGAAATACATACCTGAAATTATGCCCCGTATTTTTTAAACACCCTGTGTATGTATATATATATATATATATATATATATATTAATAACCAACAATTAGAATGAAATTGAAAAAAAATGTAAACTGCTTTAACAACAAGCATTTAAAATATATTAACCGTATCAGCCACCGAGACAATATGGAGAGACAGACATTTATCCGGCTTTTTAGTCTCACCGCAGGCAGTTCCCATCCAAAATACTGACAAAGAATATTATAGCGCGGAGACAAAGAGAAAGGCAGAAAATAGGAAAGACTGGAGAATGCTGGATTTGCAGTGAAGATCTGCCCTTGGGGAGAATTCTATGAATGAATATTATAGCCCGGGCCATTTAGAAAGATGTTCCCAGAGGGAAAACATGCGAGTGACAGTGCTGACTTCCCCTCCTCGAGAAGGCTTTAAATCAAGTTTTTCATTTAATTTACTGTAGTCTATAGATCTCACATTAGTATTGAAGTTTCAAGATGTGGAATAAGTCACAATTTTATAATATTACAATTGTATAAATTTTTGTACTATATAGATGAAGAGGCGACATATGGCATATGAGCTGTGTGACAGGGGAAAGAATGAGCTATCAGGAGCAGAATTGTTACATGATGGTTAATACTATACGAATCTACTGACACGAAAGTTCATCTATCTTCTCCCTCTATACCCATTGGTCACAGGATAAGTCTTGCCTCTGCTACTATAATATAGCTCACTTCAAAATTAGTTTCATGGTGCTTGGCGCTTGGTAGAAAATATCCTGAGTAAATCTGTGATCGGTAAGGCTGCCGTACAGCATCTTAAGATCCCGGTTTGAGGACATTATCTACCATGTGAAACAATAGTCACTTGCCAAAGGGGAAAAACATTAATATTTGACATGATAATTGTAGGAGCATGATAAAAACAAGGACTACGACAAGGACAAAAACAAGGACGACGAGGATCACAACATGAACTGCAACAAGCACAACAACAAAGATCACAATAATGAATAAGACCACGATAACGACCCTGACGAAGAAAATAAGGATCATGATAAGGACCACAGTAAAGACAACAAGGATCAGCATAAGGGCCCTGACAAAGACAATGAAGACCATGATAAGGACTATGACAAGGTCGACAAGAACCACGATAGGTCAAAGTATCACTACATGAATCATGGTCCTTGTCATGATCCGTGTCTTGGTACTTGGGATCCTTATCGTGATCCATGTCGTGGTCCTTATCGTGATCGTTGCCATAGATCTTATAATGATCCTTGTTGTCTTTGTCACTGTCCTTATCGTGGTCATCGTTGTCTTTGTTATGTTTCTTATCGTGGTCCTTGTCTTTGTTGTGGTCCTTATCCTTGTCACTGTAATGGCCCTTATAGTTCTTGTTGTCATTATCACGGTCCTTATTGTGATACTTATTGTCTTTGTTATGGTCCTTATAGTGGTCTTGGTCCTTATTGTGGTTCAAGTCGTGAGCCTTATCGTGAACTTTGTCCTCATCATGGTCCATTTCGTAATTATTATCGTGGCCCTTGTCTTTGTCCATGTCGCGTTATATTAGTCCTTGTTTTCTTGTCATGGTTCTTATCGTGATCCTTAATTTTTTTATCGTGGTCCTTGTTATCTTTGTCATGTCCTTTATCTTGATCTTTGTCGTCTTTATCGTGATGCTTGTTGGCATTGTAATAGTACTTATCGTCTTCCTTGCTGCTTTTGTCTTAGTCCTTATTAGGTATTTGTTGTCTTTGTCATGTTTCTTATCGTGGTCCTTGTTGTCTTTGTTGTGGTCCTTTATCATGATCCTTGTCACTGTAATGGCCCTTATAGTTCTTGTTTTTATCACGATCCTTATCGTGATATTTATTGTCTTTGTTATAGTCCTTATAGTGGTCTTGGTCCTTACCGTGGTTCAAGTCGTGAGCCTTATCATGAACTTTGCCCTCATCATTGGTCATTTTGTAATATATCGTGGCCCTTGTCTTTGTCCATGTCGCGTTTCTTATATTGGTCCTTGTTTTCTTGTCATGGTTCTTATCGTGATCCTTAATTTTTTTGTCGTGGTCCTTGTTGTCTTTGTCATGTCCCTTATCTTGATCTTTTTTGTCTTCATCGTAAGCCTTGTTGGCATTGCAATAGTACTTATTGTCTTCCTTGCTGCTTTTGTCATAGTCATTATTAGGTATTTGTTGTCTTTGTCATTGTCCTTATCGTGGTCTTGGCCCCTATCATGATTCTTGTCATGATTCTTATCGTGATTCTTGTCGTGGTCCATGTTGGGATCTTCATTATGGTCTTTGTTATTATCGTGGTCCTATAGTGGTCCTTGTCGATCTCATAGTTCTTATCGAAATCCTGTCCCTTGTGATTCTTATCGTGCCCCAATGTCGTGATCGCTTTCATATCATTCTCGTAGTGCTCGTCGTAGCCCATATGATGATCCTCATCGTGGTCTTTGTCTTTGTGGTTCTTGTCATTCTCATAGTTTTTATCGCAATCGTTGTCCTTGTGATCTCTATCATAATCTTCCTTATGATAACTGTCGTGGTCCTTATAGTGATCCCTATCAGTGCTTTTCGGGACCATATCGCCATCTTTATCGTGGTCCTGATCTTTGCGTTGTCCTTGTCGTGGTCCTTGTTATCTTTGACGCAGTCCTTATCGCGATCCTTTCGTGGTCTTTTTATGACTCTTTCTTGGCTCTTATCATAGTCCTTCCTTGGTCCTTGACGTGATTCTTATCGTGATACTTATCATTCTTCATGTCGTGGTCCTTATCGTGATCGTTGTCTTTATCGCAGCCATTAGAGCGGTCCTTGTTGTTTTCTCCATGGTCCTTATCATAATGCTTGTTGCCATTGTAATGTTCTTTATCGTTCCACTTGTCATTATCATGGTCTTTATAGTGGGATTTCTTTTTTTTTTTTTTTTTGTCATGGTCCTTAACTTGTTAAATTTCGAAGTCCTTATCGTGGTCCATGTCGTGGTTCCTACCATGATCCTTGTTTTGCTTGTCGTCCATGTCGCGATTCTTATCATGATCTTTGTCGTGGTATTAATCGTGGTCCATATCTGTGATCCTTATCGTGACCCATGTCGGACTCCTTATCGTGATCCTTGTCAGGGTGCTTGTCGCAGTTCACTCCGTGATCCTTATCCTGGTCCTTGTCGTGATCCTTATCGTGATCAATGTTGTGGTCCTTATTGTCCTCGTTGTGAACCTTATCGCGGTCCTTAACGTGATCCTTATCGTGGATCATATTGAGATCCTTATTGTGATACTTATTTTGAAGCTTGTCGTGTTTCATATCGTGATCCTTACCTACCATGGTCTCTTTCGTAGTCATCGTGCTTCTTGTCGTGGTCCATTTTGTGATCCTTATCGTTTTCCTTACCGTGGTTCATGTCGTGATTCTTATTGTGGTCCTTGTCGTTCATATCTTTGTCCTTTTCGTGGTCCTTATGAAGGTCGTTGATATCTTTGTCCTTTTCGTGGTCCTTATCGTTTCTAATAGTCCTTTTCGTGGTTCGCAATCGATATTTTTTATCGTGTTCGCTCCTAATATCCGCAGCACCCCATATTATGTTTGTAACTATTCAAAGTAACTTGTAGACTTGCTTAAATTTAAAAACTACAACTTAATGATGAATCGTGATTTCTTTGTATCTTGGGTGTTTTATCCATGTGGTCAAATTTAAGATATCCCTTATTGTCAGAGATCTTTAATAATGGATCCAGCAGCTGTCTTTCCCAAGTGACTAGAGGTAGCCAATAATATTGCAATATAAGCTTACGTGTGTCGAGCTTCTGTCATATACATCACACGTGGAAGCAGTAAGTAATTAATTACAAAACTTGGAAACTTTCTATTATGACACAAGGTTGAAACACCCGAAAGTTACACCATTACTCAACCACCATTTAAGCCTCAAGTGTAATTGTTTGAATCTCCTGGTATAAATATCCGGTACCTGAACATGTAGTTGGACTTGCTTGGAGGTGGAAGGAAACAGAGAACCTTCACGGTCACATGAGTTGAAGTATGTGAGTCACGTGGTAACGTCATATTACAGTAATCAGAATCCCCGAGTCTCTATTCTGAATGTCGTAAGAGAAAATGTCTTATTCATTGTGCCACTGTTGATTTGCTTTTTCATAACATTATGTCTGATTATAAATCAGAAAGTGTAACAGAAATGTTAGCGCACCTGCGTAATGTTAGTAATATGGAATATCACGTTCGTAAATAAATGAGGTGACTCTGGAATTCTGTTCATTTTATTTGTCTCGTACTTCATTCACTGCTTTGAAGTATATACTCGTGACCTTGAATGTATTTAATTCGAGCACCTCCTAGTGCATTTTATTACGGACTCAATTTTCCATTTAAATTTTTCCTCTCCTCTCCTGCAGAAAAAGCAGCTGAGGCAGATTTTTTTCTATACTGAAATCCAGATAAGAAGAATATTCAGGCAAACAAACATCTGATGCGAAATATATTATGCCGCTGTGATACGTAATGCGATTTGTTATCTTATTGCAACGCAGGAACGCTCCACGTGCGTTCGGTTAATATGGAAATTAGTTTCATTTACTAAGAAGACAGGCATTGAATTCTGTAATGCATTTTTATAATACCTTGTTGATGATTAATCCAATTTTTCCATACAAGAACGATGTGAAGGTAAATAAACGTTTAATAATTGTATGGATTTGTATTACGCAGTCTTAATGCTGCTGCATGTGCAGAGTGTTAATTTTCTTTACGAGTATTACAATTTTCAGAATGGGCCTAGGGATCACTAAATCTGTCACATGAACACCAGTAGTTCTTTGACTCAATGTGTAATATGTACCATGACATTAGCTACCCGTCTCCCAATGCTAAGGTTATTGAGTCATGCGACTTATAGGACATCTTTATTACTTTTGTCCAACATATAATAACTTAGCTCATTGCTATGTTGGTATTTAATATACCTAACCATAAATTAGTTACTGTATCCTTCATATTCATGTTACTAAGATTGCTAAGGACAATTGGATTGGTTTACAAAAGCCACAAAGCAGAAAGTGACCAACTTAATTTTACAGAACATTATTGTATGATACTAATATAATATTTAATATTAAGTTACTATACCTTATTTATTTATTATAACTATTTATTAAGAGGTATTTGATAACATTTTGTATTATATACTGTACATACGTAAATACATTTAATCCATTCGTGAAAGCAGATTCACATATGCCTTACGCATGTAGGCCTGCCAAATACTTCCACTCGTAAATAAAATACACGTTCACTTACTTGTGTAATAAATAATTTTTACTGATAGGGGTAATGTGACTAATTCCAGAAATAGCACAAGATTTATGAGAAATGTTTGCATGCAGCTTATTGTATCCAGAATTTGAATAATTATCTATGTCTAATTGCTAAGCACCGCCTCTGAACGTAATTTTTTTAGATCTCGCACATTCTTCTCTGTGAGTCAGCTTTGTGAAACCCTGCGTTCCAAGTTCTTCGATATTTTCTTCGCATTTGTATTCTGATGTTAATGAAACATTTTCAACTCTATTTTATGTCGTTAAAATTGAATATAATAATAATAATAATAATAATAATAATAATAATAGCTATTTTTAATTCAACTGGCTACAGCCTGGAAGGTCCCGGGTTCAGTCCAATGTGGTGGTGAAATTTTTCTCCAAAACTTCCAGAACGACCCTGAGGATCACTCATTCTCTCATGCAATCTTTTCCGGGGATAAAAGGTGGTTGGAGCATGGTACAAACCCACACCATCTCATTCTAGTGTCAAGGTCATGAAAACCTGGAGCTCTACCTCCATGCCCTCCAAGCACCTTCGTAGCTTGTAAAGGGTATCATTACCCTTATTATCATCATTATTATTATTATTATTATTATTATTATTATTATTATTATTATTATTATTATCATCAACGTGTTTGGCACTACAGGGAGTTCTTTTTATCTCTTTTCAGACAAATTCAGCATATTGATTTCGCATCATAATTAAGCCAAACAGCAATGGGTAGTGTACGATATGGTTTTGTTTCTGCTGGAAAGCTTGTAAATATACGAAGATGCAGTATTCAACATGGTAAGTTTTTTTTCACTACATTCTTGTTTTCTTTGTAGTAACAATTGGACCGTGACTTTGATTTTGCAGATTTAATAACGTTAATAAGCAATAAGATTTTTTTTTTGTATGGCATTGCTTTTGAACAAGCAGATTTGAAAAACATCAGACCAATAACATTGGCAGATCCTGAATTCTAGAAAACAGAATTTTCTGGAATTTGAAAAATAGTCTACAATAGATTGTATACGAATTTTGAAAAGTGATAGTAAACTTCTATTAAGACTAAACATTTTGAAACATTTCCATCAAACAATGAAACTACATATTAATATATAACAAATAAAATGTTGCCTGTATCAAATTAAAATATTAAGATTTAAAATAAAGGTGATAGGCTAATTCAAAATGCTCAAGGAACCTTCGATAATGCTTATGATAATTTTTTCCACAGTAAATACCAAAAGTTTTTAATATGCTTTATGTAAATTTGGATACACTACCCGTACTATCTAAAAGTTATCCCAATTTCAACCAAGATGTAAAATTTTGTCTTCTTTTTTGTAATTATTATACATATCAAGATAATTATTGATGTTATGATAATTACTCCTATTATTATTAAGTAGAATTCGTGATATATTTCTCAATTTGTACACACCACGCTGATCAATTAATGACAAAAAGTGGAGTGCAATTTAAGCACAAAAAGGTGTTTTATTTATTTATTTATTTAATCTGGTGGAGTTAAGGCCATGAGATCTTTACCACAACACCAGAAATAAATAAAAAAAAAATGCAGAGAGAAGAAGTAAATAAGAAAAAGAAATAAAAGTACTAATACAAAGACAAAGGTCTAACAATAGAGTCGGCCTGGGTAACGCAGTCGGTATAGCATTGGTCTTCTGTGCTCGAGGTTGTGGGTTCGATCCCAGCCCAGGTCGATGGCATTTAAGTGTGCTTAAATGCGACAAGCTAATGTCAGATTTCTGGCTTGTAAAAGAACTCTTGTGGGACCAAATTCTGGTACACTGGCAACGCTGATATAACCTCGGCAGTTGTGTTGTTAAATAAATCATAATTTAAATTTCTAACAAGTAGTTCAAATTTTTAAGTAATCTTTATTTTGTAGGAATTATGTGCTACGTGTTCCGCATGGGATCGGCATCATTAATAAAACGTGGATTGATGACCACCTCACCCTTCTTCAAGATGGTAACGAACACTCCTACCAACGATTCTGGAGGAGGTGTTAAAGTTGAAGGTGGTGGGAAAAAAGGAACATCTGGCAAAGGAACAGGAAAAGATGGTGGAAATCATCTTACTTGTCCAAAATGTGGTGATCCCTGCACACATGTCGAGACCTTTGTATGTAAGTTGACATTATTTACACATCTTCATATCAATATTACATTTGGTATTTTTTTTATTTAAGTAGTTCATGCATTTGATATAATTTTTATATTTCTATCTGTTTAGTTAAAAAAATTGTGAATTTGAACCTTTGGAACAAGATAAATATATGAGTTAATAGTAGCAGGACCCTTCATAGATCTGGAATAAAACTACTCACTTTGCAAAATTTGTCACATTGAAACTTTCAAACACATACTATTGAAATTCTCAATAAAAGAAAAAAGTCCTTCCAAAATGAGGTAAAGAATTAAATACACCATTCTGAACGAAGTATACTGAAATCTTACCCAATCTGAAATATATACAGTATAATGAGATATGCAGTTCCAAAACCCTCTGAATTGATTCAAGCAAAGTTTTCAGGAAACTGAAAAATAATTTACTGCTTTTGTTTTTATTTTGAGATGACTAGTTATTTAGAGGATATTGGATAAGTGACTTTTTTTTTTTCAGATTAACTTTTTCACTATATGTAGAGCTCTTTGAAACATAATTGATATACAGGATGAGTAAAAAGTATGGAACAATGCTTGTAACTTTCTTATTTGTAATTTTATGAAGAAACTATTTATACAAAAGTTGTAGGGTATCAAAGAAGGAATATTTTGAATATATTTTCAAATACTATGCTTTTTATTTATAAAGGGTGTGCCAATGAGTCTTTTTTTTTTAAATGGCACCATGTTAATAGATTTACTGGTCTGTAAATCCATTCCCATTTTTGGATTCTCATATTTTTTACGCCATTTATAAACTATTGTTTTGTAAAAATTACCTCTTTTGATGACATGTATGTGTATTGAACAAAGGGAAATTTTAATGCTTCAGTATATCAATTTGAGGAGGCTTTGGATTAAACAATTTTACTGCAGACAAAAGCTAATAGAAACATGTGAATAAAGATAATTAAAAAAAACACACACACACATACACGCACGCACACAGCTATATCTCCCCCTCCCTCTTCCCATCTCCCTGTGTGTGGCAGTATTATGCAGTAAAATCCACTATATATCCTAATCTGCAGTGTAAATGATGACGTTATATCCGATAAGCATTGTAACATTATTAGAATAAATAATGAATAAACATTTCACTTGCAGCTTCTACAAGATTTGTAAAATGTGAAAAATGCCACCACTTCTTTGTGGTTCTGTCTGAAGTGGACACCAAGAAAAGCTTGAAAGAAGGGCGTGAGGATCAGAAGAGTGGATTTTTTCGGAAACCTCCACCTCCTCCTAAAAAGGTAATTTAATTAGTGTAATAGGAATTTCTTTTGTGATGTGGTATGGAATAAATCTGCATATATTAAGAACTTGTCTAAATGCTTTGAGGAGTTTATTTGTGATAAGAAAATCTTTAGTGATTATGGAATTCTTTTTGAAGATTAGATTAGATTAGATTTAGGACAAGATGTAAGCCTTTTTGCATATCAGTTAGTGAACTTTTTTTGTACATCCCAAGATATATGAGATTATTAACCCAGTTCCGCACCTTCAGCAAGATTTAACAACCTTGTTAGAAATCTTCAAAATCTTTGTAATCATACTACAGTCTGATTTTTATTTTCTTGATTAGACTATTTCTGCAGTTTTATAGATCTGTCTTAAGTCTAAGACATGAGACCGTCAGTTCGACTTTCTTCCCTAAGAAACTCATACAGAAGAACTTCATTACTCGTTGCTCTTGGTAGTTTTAAATCTGTGCACTTTTAGTTCAGTAGGAACGACTTGACTACCTACCATTGATAAGTTTTATATACACTGTGTATGTAAAGTCATGGTGCACTTTTTGAATAGTCACACGAAAGCAATGAAACAAGATAGAAATGTAAAACCTTCACCAAATGAAAGAAAATCTCTCCAAGTTTGCATACCTGTTCAATGCAGTTTGATGCGGCTTCCGTTTGTTGCTCTACACACATCTAAACAATATTCTAATTCTTTTCATATACGACTAAGGACATGAGATGGTGTAACAGAGTGAGAATATTATCTTTGATTCTCTCTTTTAAATGATCAATGTCATTGATACGAACACTGTACACACGTTGCTTGACATAGCCCCACAAGTAAAAGTTTAAAGGCGTCTTCTATCCACCCCTTCCTATCCACTGCATACAGAAACTCGCAAATAATGTGGAAGATCATCATGTTGAAAGATGACACCTTCATCTTGAATTTGTGACACTGCATACAATTGCAAAATGTCAAGGTAATTGTTTGATGTCACAGTCTGCTTCGTAAATAAATATGGGCTTTTAATTTTATTTTATTATGCATGAGACTCACTGATTTTCAGAAGCTCATATCCTCACTTTATGTCGATGAACATGACCACACACATGGACTGTGGCCTCATCACTAAACACAATCTTCTGTAAGAATTGTTCATCATTGTCCATCTCATCAAACATCTGTACAGCAAACTCAAATCGTTTGGGTTTATCAGTTGGACGGATAGTGTGTAACAACTGCAGTTTGTAACCTGTAAAATGGAGACATTTCTTTAAAACATTATGAACTGTAGTCTTCTTCAAGCCTAGATTTCGAGCACAAGTATGGACTGATTTCTTGGGGCTCTTTAGGTAGCTATCCCGTATAGCTTCAACAGACTCGCCACTAACCAAAGGCCTACTAGAACGTTTTTGTTCCAGCAAGCTGCCAGTTTCCTTCAGCTGCTGACGACCTGGTTGGTGAGTTGGTATAGCGCTGGCCTTCTATGCCCAAGGTTGCGGGTTCGATCCCGGGCCAGGTCGATGGCATTTAAGTGTGCTTAAATGCGACAGGCTCATGTCAGTAGATTTACTGGCGTGTAAAAGAACTCCTGCAGGACAAAATTCCGGCACATCCGGCGACGCTGATATAACTTCTGCAGTTGCGAGTGTCGTTAAATAAAACATAACATTATAACATCCTTCAGCTGCTTATCACGCTGGTGAATGTTATTTCTGTGTGATGGCTTATCATTATACACGCGACAATATTCGCGACAAATACACGTCACGGATTCAAATTTTGCAAGCCATAGGATGCATTGAACTTTCCTTTGCACCTCCACATCTTGACTAAATGGCGATTCGCTTTATTGTTGTGTTGCATCATTACCTCTGCACGCACAGAATTGAAATTTATGTATCAGAAACTCTTTGAAATACTTTTCAATGTATCATAAGTTTCATCCTTTGCTTTTGTTTCGTTTAGCCATTATAAGTGTTCAAAATTGCACCATGACTTTATGGACACAGTGTATATATTGAAAAAAGTGAAAGGACCTTAATCCACAGTGCAACATTGCAGCTAGAGAAGGGAGCACAAGGCAGTACACGTACGCTGCTTACATCTGTATTGCGATATGAAAAGAGACTTTTACCGGCAATGTTGCCAGACTGCTGGAACTTCCAACTTAATTTTCTAATTAACTGTGCATTTAATCACAAAACTTAAACATAGATATTCTATTCATTTAAGTGTACCCTGACGTCCCTTTCAATGTGCAAGGTTATTTCACTTCCACTCTGTATAATTTTTTGGGGGAGGGGGGCAGGTGTGTACAAATTTATATGAGCCATAATATATTCCTCGTCCAATATAATACAGATGTAAATAAATACAGATGAAGAATATTGATGCACCATTTGCGTGTAGTGTTCGTAGTAGTCAACCATAATTTACGTCACGGCAAATATGTGCAGTTCTTGAGAATGCTATTTCAGTATTTGGGCAGTAATGTATTATTTATATATAAAAAAAGGATCCAATTTAATTCAGAATACAAATACAAGCCTACCTTTTACATCCATCAAAAGACTAATTAAAAATAAATATAATATCAAGCAAAATCAAGCACTATGTACCAAAGCCAAAGATAAAAAATGGAGCATTTTAATAAAAAAAAAACAGAAATTATTCCAGAAATCCCACGTAAATCTGCAGTAGCAAAATTCAGACTGCTTACGGAACACGATTATTTGGCCAAACATTTGAATAAAATAGGAATTTACACAAATCCAAATTGCCCTCTATGCAACAAAGAAGAAGAAATGACTGAAGATCATCTACAAACCTGTGAAGTTCTATCTGATGGATCCACTACAGAGAAATATTGGAGAGCAAGAACGCTAATGGCTTCGTTGCCAAAGCCCGGCATTAGATAACAACAACATATATATATATATATATATATATATATATATATATATATATATATATATATATAAAACGTAAAAATTAAGAAGTGACTAGGTGTTATGTCACTGTAACATAAATTTAAATGATTCGGTTACTCTCGTTTTGATATCCATTCAATTTTTATGGAAGTAATTGATGACTATAATTGAATTTATATTGTATAACAAAAATCGTCACTTTGTGTTTAACTAACAAATCCTTTATACTTACAGATATACGAGTACCTGAACAAACACGTTGTAGGACAAGAACATGCTAAGAAGGTTCTATCTGTAGCTGTATATAATCATTATAAAAGAATATACAACAACATCCCACCTCAGCAACAGAATAACAACAGTCATCGACAAGACATGGCTGTTATGGAACAAGGACCCCAACAATCATTCACTCATAGAGGTAAGGTCATTCTACCAGTTATAAATCAGTAAATTTGTTACTTTGCTAGAAGAATTTCATTGCTGATGTGGAGGCATATACAAGGTTCTGTATGATTTATTACTTTCTGTAATAAGATGGAGAGGACAGTGATTAACAGCATTGAATATTGACATAGACCAGAAACAGCTTTCAAATCTTGCCTGATCCACTTATCAAGAGACAGTGATCTTTTCTGTGTTGTTATTCTGTTCTATCAATGAGAACACTTTATATTTATTCATGTAATTATTTATGTATGATTGTAGTCGAAAATAGATAAGATTACAGTGTGATTTTACAAACTGTGTTGTTAAAAATGTAGTTTGTGAATGTTTATTTTACTATCAGAGAACTAACTATAGTCCCGTCACTCTAATTTCTGGCAGCCAATCACGTTGCAGGTCGGCTACATTTAAACGTGTGTGTCTTGTGATTCACTGATTCATTTCTTAAGGCTCGATAAATACTTAATATAATCGCCCGCCATTTTAGCTCTTTCGTTGGCGTTCGCAGAAAGCACACGAAGACGTTATTTGCTGCTCAATTATTTGCTGAATTACAGTGCGTTTGATTTATTATCATAGGAGCTACGACATGATAATGTTTAACGGTGTGGCAAATAGATTCCTCGTATGGTAGCTCGGCAACGTAAGAACAAAAATGGCTAACGATACTACCTACCTAGACTTTATAGAGCCTTCACTTTCTAAGACGTAAGCAAAGAGGCGGAGTCACGCCGGAAATAACAGTGTCGGGACTATAGCATTGTTGACGACATTTTCGTTGTCACCACCAACACCACTGCTGCTGGCACCACTCTGTCATTATCACTATCACTACTACTATCACATCATCATCATCATCATCATCATCATCGACCTCTCTTTATTTAACTTTGCCCTACGCAACTACCTAGGTTGCCTAGGCTTAAATCCGGCACTGCCAGGGGCCATTAACAGAAAGAAAATAATTTCATTGGAAAAATTTGTTGTAACAGACAGAGCAATTGTTGAGCTATTTTTCAACATATTCCCCACCGGAATTGAGACATTTATCATATGGAATCGATAGAGAGGTGCAGATGGCTGTCAAACACTGGTTCTGATCCCAGGCGGCTGACTTCTGCGACACAAGGATATAAAAATTGATTCCATGGTATGACAGATGTCTCATTTCCAGTGGGGGATCTATTGATAAATAGTGCTACAATTGCTGTATCTGATTCAATAAATCTTTTCATGGAATTGTGCTTTTTTTCTGTAAACGGGCCCAGGGAAAATCACTTTCTGGATTGCCTCATAATTGCAGTCAAGTGGCCAAAATATGTGTGAGCACTTCTTTTGACATTATTAACATGGTGAAAAAAAAATTTAACTTTCTTGTCTGCCCCATCAGAATGTTTGCTTATAAGAAGTTTTAGTTTTACCATTTAAAGATCACTGTGACTTGACTCATCATCATCATCATCATCATCATCATCATCATCATCATCAATATCATCATCGTCCTCATCCTCATTGTCATTATCATTGTCGTCGTCGTCATCTTCATCATCATTTTTTCACTCAGTTGTGGGTCATCTCAGAACATAAACTCCTCCACAAAGTCCTGTCTTGTCACAGTTTCTTCTCTTGAATTCCTTCCCAATCATAGCCTCTCTCTTTTAAGTCTAGGCATATTTGATCTAACCATCTAGTCTGATTTCTTTCTAATATTCTTACACCTTTGACGTCCATTTCCAATGTCCTTGGTATTCTTCTTTCATTTATTCTTCTCAAATGACCGAACCATTTCACTGTTGTGTTTTTTAATTTTTGAACTCCTAATGTCTGTATAATAACTTCATTTCTGATTTTGTCCCGTCTTGTTTTCTTTTCTACGCTTCTTAAAAAACTTCATTTCTCCTGCCTGAATTCTACTTATGTCCTTCTTAGTCATGGTACAGGTCTCAGCACCATATGTAACTGTGTGACTTGATTATTAATGTAAATAAGCAAATTATATAGTACCATAGAGTGTTGAAGATAAGCTCGACTTTTTGGAATATGAAAAGGCAAAATATAAACTTGGACCACTAAAAAATAAAAGGATAGCAGAAATCTTAGACTGAAATAATAAGTGTGATAGAATTTTGTTTCTGCTTCTCCCAGACAAAGACACTACAATTCCCATTTAAATTCAAAACAAACTCTCAAGTAAAATAAATGTACAAATAATGAAAAACTAATAAGGAAACAAAGCACTGGATGTCTGAATGAAAGGTATCCAGGATTAAAAATTTATATTTCGAAAATAATTAATTTATCTACATTGAGCTTACTTCATCACAAAGGGAATCTTTGAAAGTTTTTTTCGATACTCCACGTAAGTGCATACACCAGTTGGTGACGCGCATACATGAGCTTAGTAATGATGGTGACACCACAGGAACAGGTTCAATGTGTGTTGTGGGTAGCAGAGTTACAGTCTGTTACATCTGTGCAACATTGTTTCAGACATCAACCTCCTACACAGAAAAGCATTCAATTCTGGGACAATAAACTGAGAACTACAGGTAGTCTACTGCATGTAAAATCTCCTGGAAAATCCCAGATCTCTGAAGAAAATGTCAATCACATTAGAGAGGCATTTCAATGAAGTTTGTGTAAAAGACTGTGTCTGAGGGCATACAAGATTCAAATGATTCATGCACTGAAACCCAGTAACATAGTCGCACATATAAACTTCGCTGTAGACATGCTAGAGAGATTTGATACATCACTCAACTTTCTCCTCCAAGTATGCTTCTCAGGGTTATGTAAAGACCATCGTCTACCTGGTTAAATAACAATCTTCCAACACCTAAAAAACCGCATAAGGGATGCTGTGGCTATGGTAACACCAAACATGCATCATGCCACATGAAACATAGTCGAGTATCGTCTGGATATTTGTTGTGACACCAGAGAAGCCCATATTGAACTCTATTCAGAAAGTTCTATACTCAGAGAAAACTTTGACAGTTTCCCTATGTAGAGATATAATCAATAAGTGTGTATAATAAATGATTTGTAAGATATAATTTTTTTTTATTTTGGATATCTTTCATCCGGACATCTTGTAATAGGAATGGACAGTGCTTACTTGGAAAAGGAAGGAAGCAGAAGACGACTAGACATGAAGTCTCTAAATGTGAGTGAAGTGAAGAGAATGTTGAAACGTTGGAAGTTAGGAAAGGTGTTGAAGATAATAAGAAAGGAAGAAATGATGTCTCGAAAGGGTAAGAGGGGGTAAATCAAAGCTGTGTGTTCAAGTAAGGAACTGGAAGACTGCTCAAAATTTCTGAAACATGTTCATATAGACCTAAGTGTATTTTAATCTTCTGAAGTAATAAACCTCTCCCCTTCCCTCCAGAAATCACATCTTTAGTTCTTCAGATGAGGGAGTTTGTCTCTCTTGCCCAACTCAGTGCTTTTACATAAAAACTAGTTACCCTATTATGTAACTGCTAACATCAGCTATTATTATATTGTATTTAGTTGCTTTCTGCTGTAGATTCTTGCCATCAAATTTATTGATATCTAAATTAATTGAATGTCTGAAAATTATATGGTGTAAGCCACAAAATGCAAATTTTACAGGAGAACTGAAGTAATACGAGTTCTTAGGCTTTTGTTGTGGTGATTGTGTTCAGATGTATTTTGCCTGTGCAACTGTGTCCTGGAACTTAACATCTCCAAACGTTCTAGGACACAGTGGTATACCATAAGGTCTACATTTGCATTAAATAATCTATGAAAATTTATATAATTCACGCAAATAACCTGTTCCAAATTTGAACTTAGACAATCTAATTAATGACTAAATTTAAAATTTAAGTAATTTATTTATACTTACATTATGATGAAGTGAAGAAAAATGATTGGAAGAATTTTAAATGTGAATATGGAGAAGAATGAAGTGTGTGAAATGGACGGACAAAATAGGCAATGAAATTGTGCTAGAAAGAGTGGGTGACGAAAGAATAATACTGAAACCAATAAGAAAGAGAAAATAGGTTGGGTCATTGGCTGAGAAGAAACTGTCTACTGAAGGATGCACTGAAAGGAATGATGGATGGGAAAAATGTTTGGGGCAGAAGAAAACATCAGATGATGGACAACATTAAAATATATGGATTGTATATGGAGACGAAGAGGAAGGTGGAAAAGAGGGGAGATTATAGAATGCTGGGTTTGCAGTAAAGGACCTGCCCTTGGGCTGAAAATTATGAATGAATGAACGAACTTGCACATTGTAGCTGCATGGTCTAAGACAGCATCGTGTGGGGATAGTGTTTTGTAATAAGCTCTGGTTTTAGTCCTTCTAGGAGAGTCCTTATTAAATTTTGGCCAGCATAAGAGACCGATTGCCATCCAGTATCATGATGAATTTGGGAAGCTACAATGAGTAGTGAAATCTGGTTCCTAAATCAGCTGTAACTGCTGGAGGGGTCATCATGCTAACCTCAATGTTACCCCCATACTGTTGGATGATCGTTCACCTCTGCTGAGGGATGTGGACGTGAAATCAGCAGTCGGCTGGTTGGCCTTGATCCTCCATGGACTGTCACGCGAAGGAAGGAAGAGAAGAAAAATATTTGCTTAGATTGTAGAAATTTTCAAATGTGTTTTTTCTCCTGTGAAACTTTTATTATGTGGCTTACATTTGTGTCATTCTGAACATTTCAGTTATATTTAGATTTTGTTCACATTTATTCATCTTAGTTGAGTATGTAATATTTGCCTAAGTTTCCTTATGAAATGTATCATTGTAAGTATTATTGTAGGCATTTGAATAGACAAACCTTACCATGGTAATGTTTGCAGATCTGCTGCACATAACAGGAATTGGACATGGTACTTCAGGTCTCGGTGTGGGTTTTCAGCACACACCACCACCTGAACCAGAACCCCGAAGACCTGCATCAGGCAACACGCTAGGAAGTGATATTCTAGATTCAAATAGTCATGAATTGAAGTTGGAAAAGAGTAATATTCTTCTTCTGGGCCCCACAGGATCAGGTTTGTATTCAAGCTGTGATTATTATTTTTTATTTATCTATTTGTAAGAATGGAAGCTTGATATTTTCTGCATGCTGCCTTAAATATATACTGGGTGTTCATTTCCAAGTGTGTCATGACGTCACTGTTGTGAGTCAGCGATTTGAAGCGAGTTTCAGCTTTTATGTCAGAGAAGTTGCCTATTATTCAAGGCATTCAATCTGAACTTGAGAACGTGTACGGTATAACTTGAACGTCATAGCAACAGATGGCAGTCTGTATGGTCTGTGTGCTACCATTACCTCTTTCGAATTGTGTTTTGCGCGGGCAAGTCGTATGCAGGATATTTGTTGTCATCAGTTGCGTATGTCAACATTCCACACACAAATCCAATGCTCTGTGTCCATGTTGACCGTCGAACTTAATGTCAACAAATATGTACGTAATCGTCCTAACCCTCTCGCCATATCCCGACAGTAAGGAAAAAACTCAGTTCAGTACGTGTTTCCAAACAGTTCACATTCCTGCCACTACCGGCGTTACCATACGTATCAGTACGTACTCTTCAGAGTGAACGCCATACTTGCTAGGCAACTTCTCTGGCACATAGGTAATATGCCTTTGCAGAAGTGTAGGAAGATTGAATTCTCTAGGCTCATCTGCTAGCCACATAACGGCATACGGCGAGCCATGACACACTTTGAACTGAACACGCAGTATATACAGTATATATATATATATATATATATATATATATATATATATATATATATATATATATATATATATATATATATCACGTATAGCTGTCAAGTGTTGCAGTTTTCATGTGGAGCTTCTTTAAAATGTCTGAATTGAGACTTCTTTTTGTGCCAGAGATTTCATTGATTATGATAAAAATTACAGTTAGATGATGATCAGGAGAGGAATAGGAGAAGGGGAATAATGTGATGAAGATAGAAGACATTGAGACATTCATTATATTTATATATAATATGCGGCAAAGCAAACAACACTGAAATATTATTTAATTGCGTTGGTATAGTATGTGTTCAAAATGTGTACCATCACATGCCACACATTGTTCGTAATGTTTTTGAAGATTATTCAACATGTTGATGAACAAAGGTTGCTGTAAGGATACAAAAAAAAGACGTTATCTTCTCGCATAATTCGGGAATATTTGTAGGTGGGTCATCTGTCTTGAAAATTGATTCTTTCAACATGCTGCATATGTAGGCATCTGGGGAACAGGAAGGGTATAGGAATAGACTTCCACGAGATATTAGGTGATCTCCAAAGTGTCGTTGCAGAAGGGCAAGTGATTCCCTTGGCTACTTAGTGACTCGTGATGAGTGCACCTTTGTGCTTGTATTATGTCTACTGTTACACATACATGAGGGTAGGCCAACAAAGGGCAACACAGTAGATAGAACTTAAAAATGAGAGGAATTCAATCTGGCATCGGAACTTGAATCTGATGTGGCTTAGTGACTAAAGTGCCAGCATGTAAAGCTGGAAACCTGGGTTCGAATCTTGGTGCCGGAGAGAATTTTTCTCCATTCTACTGGTTCTTCACCATATGGAAACACAGAATTACTGTACTGAAACTCCATATGGGCTATTCCATATGAAATCGATCAGTAAAAAACCTCGCATTTTTTTAATACTCTAATTTTTTCCCTATTTATACAAGGTGCTGAGGAGAGTGCATTTTCAAAAATATACTATCGAAAGTCAAATGGTTTTCGTACTATTGAGCGATAAATTTAGCGTATTTTATAAAAACAAGCCTCTTTCAGCGCTCAGAACTCTGGAACCATTTACTGCAGAACATTGAACGGGAGCTCATTTTGAAGCTGACATTTGGTAGGTTATGATAAGAAGTAATCCTTATTTTTATTGTATACAGAGAGCCACATAATCTGATTTTACTTACTTTTAGGCTTTTTGCCCATTTGTAAAAGTGTAAAAAATATTGAGAAAAAACCTTGCATTATTAAGAGGGATTCGGCATTGTTTGCTTAGTGGCTGGCAATAAGTTTCGAGGCTATTAAATAAATTATTTTCACATGCCTAGACTTGAATGGCGCAGTACCGCATGCACTGGCCAAGAGATGAAGATAAGCGAGTGTTGGGCGTCATTTTACTCCTGTGTTTATGAAAACCTGTGATAAAGCTAGCCCAGCTATGCTCTTCTAGACAAAACACGTGTTTATGTCTCCTGGCCTTGCTTGTCTCGGCTAGCTCCCGCCTCAAGGTCAGATGGTTAGTTCATGCGCGTACTATTTATTTTCTTTATTTGATATTTTCAATACTTTCTTATCAACGGTGCACCAGTAAAAAATATGTGTTTATTTGTACTTTCAATGCGGAATCTAACCATATATTTTAAAAATATTTTTTTCGTGGTCAAAGGTGTCTTAATGAAGAAAAATCTAAATTTCTCCATTTCCATAAAAAGTAAGAAAAACTGTTTACATGTCAACATAAACTTTAATTTCTCAGCATCAAATAAACCATGATTTTGATCATTGGGTGAAAGGGTTTCGTAGCCACAACAGTTTAAAGTTGCTAATTTTATGAAAATACGATAAATGAAAATATTTTAAATTTAAACACTATGAAGTTGTGATGCCTCAAACTCTGCACAAAGCATTGTATCATAGTTGTCAACGGACAGAAAAAGTTTCATTGTATTTAAAAATTGCAAGGTCAATTTTCTCTATATTTCGGTCGATTTGAGATGGAATAGCTCGTATGTACTTCGGTACATCATAGTAATATTCTCTGTTGGTGCTTCATAAGAAATGTAATGGATTTAACCATTTTCATTAACTTAAATCTATGTGATAGTGTTGAAGGATATTATTTCTTGTTATACATAATTTTGTTTTGTAAGATATTACCTAAAAGAAATGCGTTTATGTGTAGCTAGGTTTTATTTTTATAATGAATTATTGCTGTAATATGAGTTTAAATAATTTTATTGTCGTCATTCCGGTGAATGTTGCAGTTTTGTGGAACAAATTAACAATGGTAATGGATGCTCCATGGTATATATAATCCTCTGTGTGTTAGTGTTTATATACAGTGAGTTCGTAACTCGGCCAGACCACTAAAACATTCAAATTTGAAAATTGTACTTTCAATAATTGTTCCTTTTAAAATTATTCATGTTTATTTTTTATTTCATCATCCTTAATTAAAAGTTTTCTTGTTTATTTCATCATCCCTAATTAAAACTTTTCTAACACTTGTGTAACTCCGCACTTCGATTATTGTGACGTTTTGTTAAGTGACCTAAGTTCTGAATTGTCAGTCAAGTTACAGCGAGCTCAGAATATGTGCGTCAGATACGTGTGCAACATCCGACGGTGTGATCACATATCACCGTCCTTCGCAAGTCTCTCGTGGTTCCGACTTAAAAAAACGTAGAACTTTACACTCTTTGTCTTTACTCTTTCGAATTCTGCACACTTCAACACCAAATTACCTTTCGTCTCGTTTCTCTTATCTATACTCTAACCACGACGTAAATACCAGATCACTTATCTGTGGCACGCTAAGTATACCTCTTCATAGAACATCTTATTATTCATCATCTTTTACAATATCCACCTCGCGTCAATGGAATTCCTTGTCACAAAGTATTAGGGGCTGCAAGACAATAAACACCTTTAAGAACAGCTTAAAAGATAACCTTATTAGCATTTCACTCCAATCATACTGATTTAAACTATCACTGACTACATTGTTACTTTTTTCTTTAGACATCATCCTGATTGTGCTGTATTTTAATTGTCTCATAATAATCTCTTTCTATTATCTAATATTATTTGAGATATATTAACATTCTATGTATTTTAGTTTAATTCTGCTACACAGTTTATTTCAGTGTTTAATTAATAGTTCATAGTATTTTGTTGTTTAATTTGTAAATAACTTTTGTATACATGTAACTCTCATCTAAATCAAATTGTTGAATTCTTTGTAAGTTCATGCATATGTATATACACTTTTTGCTGGTTGAGTGGAAGAGAAGGCCTTACGGCCTTAACTCTGCCAGCTAAAATAAATCATTATTATTATTATATTATTTAGGTTATGTTATAACGGTCCGGCCGAACTGCGAACACACTATATTTATGGCTTTCGGTTTAGTAAACTCAATCTCAACCTTAACACAATGGTGGAACTGTGATATTACTCCAGTTTTGGAAATATGATGGTGTCAGTGGTGAATTCAGGCATCTTTTAAGTAGCAGGTTCTGCCTTATGTAATTATATTATATAAAAGAATAAAGATATCTTAATCTTAACATTTTTCGTTGCATTCACGGTCTGGTTTGCATCATTTCACCACTGAACAGAATCATTGGGACTGTCTATTTTATCTGCTTCGTGACTTGAAATTTTTTGGTTGTTATGTTTTGACATGTCTAGATTTTTTCTGTTCTTGCTTTGCAGTTTATGCCATATTGTAATAGAAGTCAGGAAATGATTAATTTGAAGTACTTTTTTTTATACAGGAAAAACGTTACTTGCACAAACAATTGCCCAATGCCTGGATGTGCCATTTGCAATCTGTGACTGCACAACATTGACTCAAGCAGGTTATGTGGGTGAAGATATAGAAAGTGTTATTGCTAAGTTACTGCAGGATGCAAACTACAGTGTTGATAGAGCTCAGATGGGTATGTTGACAGAATTTTCATATAATGGAACTGAAAAAATTACATATGAGCTGTCTAAGATAATTCTTTATTAATACAGTTACTTCCAGTATTTAATTTTGATATGGACAGTAAATGGCCAATAAAATTTGCCTGGAGCCTCTCATTCAGAGACTGGGTTGTTTTACATGCAGTAAATAAATTTGACACACTAGCCTCCCAGCTTTACGGCCATCTGAAGGTAAGCATGCTAAGGATTTTTATTGCCATTAAAAATCCGTATCTCTTAACCAGGTTTAAACATTGTAAATACTAGATCAGTGAGAGTAACTGTGAGCATTAAATTTATTTGTACTATGATGCCACAGAATACGAACTCTTTTCTAAAAAAATTCATCATGTTTTAATTTATCATATTGTACGAAACTGTATAATGTTTGTGATGTTCACTTTATATTTCAGAATTCCCGTTTGTATGATCAGACCCAAAACTGTTCTGTACAAGTTCACTATTACAGATTTTACAAAAAAAGAGTTCCTTTTACATTTATCTTCACGTAATTAGAATTGTCAGTTCTTTCAACATTCAGTATTTTATCAGTACTTCTTTTATATAATGGAGGATAGTCTAAAGTAGGGCTGCCATATTTAAAAATTGAAAATCCAGGACATTAAAAAAAAAAGAAACTTGATATGGGCTATGCAGTAGACTCTTGATTTAACGGACTAATAGGGACTAAGGGGTGTCCATTAAATCTGAAAGTCCGTTTAGTTGCGAATTTTTTAAAGGGTAATATTTTGTAATACAACACTGAAATTTTAACACTGCAGTACAGTACAATCTATTACTATTTTAATATGAAACACTATACAGTATTAGGGTCTGATTATAAATACAGTACCAGTACAGTAATAAAAAACACTTTACAGACTGTTTTAGTGATAAAAAATCCCCTTTCTGTTAGTTACTGATGGTCCAAAAGAATATGCAAGCATTTATTGGTAGAAGGTTGCTGTGAACTAGTAGTCTGAATGAAGAAAGCATCGATCTTCAGTTGGTTTCCAATTGGATGCTATTTCTTTATTACTAAAGATCGAAACTGTCTAAAATAATTCAGAAACAGAGATTTTAAAATATATCTGTTAAATCTGAAGTCTGTTGAATCGAGGTCTGTTAAATCGAGGGTCTACTGTATTGTTATAAATGAATGAAAAACATTATTGAGATGTTCTTGTTTCATTTTCATCACTCTGGGTCCATGCGTGGATATACTTCCTGGAATAATGGATTTGTTGCAGTAATTTTTTATGTTTATGTTCTGTATTTACTTTTGTAATCTAATAACAAGATTTACCAACAAAAATGTAATTTTCTTCGTGGCATTATTGTGGTCATCAACTGTAAAATTACCAAGGAATTTAGGGGAAGTCAATATAGTTACATAAAACTAACTTCAAATATGAAACTCTTCAGCAAGAGACTGATGGAATCAAAGAGTAATACCGACAACAATAACCATATCCAGACTTTTGTCCGTGATGTACCAATGAAACATGTTTAATTCAATACGAATCTACATGGTTGAATAGTGATCTTATGTCCAATGTTGCTGCCCTATTGAGCTGTCATACCTATAAATTCATCATCATCATCATCATCATCATCATCATCATCATCATCGTCATCATCATCATCATCCCTCCAATATTAGGCCATGTGGCCTGTTACAGTCTCAGAAGAATTGTCCCTCCAGCGTTTCTTGAGACATCCCAGTGATCTCTTTCCTTGAGAGAGATAACGAAGTATAGCTCTTGGGATTCTGTGTGATGACATCTGTTGTAGATGGCCCATTCAGTTGGTCTGGTAATTTTGTAGCCTATATAGTGGAAAATCGGCTTTAGTTCCGATTTCTCCATTACTTCCTCATTTCGTTTGTGGTCCCATCTTATATGTATATCCTGCTGTATATAGCATAAATCACATCTCAGTAGCTATTATTCTGCTTTCATCCCTTCTTTTTATTGTCCATGCTTCACTACAGTAGCTTAACACTGGCCTTGCAAGGGTTTTATAGATATATATTCTTGTGGTTTTTTGTACTAATGATGGTTTCATGATAATTATTCCCATGGGTTTTGTAAATTTTGTAATTTTGTTTGCTATATCTGCTTTTTCCTCAAATGACAAATTATAACCCAAATATATGAACTCATTTACTCTTTTCAAAATTTCAGCGTCCAAAACTATTTTGCTTGGTACAGGGTATTTTCCACAAAAGGCCAATATGTCTGTTGTATAACACAATACACATCCTGAGAATGAGTCAGTTGTCGGCAACAACTTGCTGCAAGTAGTGCTGAATAAGCACCAATCACCATCTTCATCTGCGGATGAACACAGTTTCTTTTGTTTACATCAGGATCAACATTAGGTCGCCTTTAGTTTAGGGATTAAGTAATGAAAAGAATAATGTGGATTAACCTTGTTATCAGCAGTGTGAAGTCTTGCGAATTCATGATGCAGATAAATATTTAATCAGAGTTTAAAGAAACTGATAACTTACAGTGGAATTTAGATAGAATAAAACTTCGATGAAATACTCTCCAACTCGCAGAACGAAATTTTGAATTGTTTTACAGGAAACACTTTAAACTTAAATTTTAGAATTGAATAATTTAGAAGAAATATAAGTGTTATGTGTTTTTATGCTCCCAAGGGAATTTTTAATGAGTATGAATTTCGAAACCTCCCGTAAAACTGTGCACATTTTACATTATACTTCTTGACACTGTAAATCAGCAAAAATGAATGGATGCATGCAAATCGTATTTAGGTATCTTTACACCACTGAAAAAAAAAAAGTGCAAAGAATATTAATAGAAAACCAGAACGAATATAGACTTTCTACAAGAACTAGGGTAACTAACTTCAGATCACAAAAATGCAGGCGACTTGTCATGGCAAATTTTAGTGCAATTTTTTTGGGGTGTGAAGCCAGGATTCATTGATGGAATGGTTTATATTTACAATATAAAACTATGAATTTAATTGTGATACAAATATGACTTAAGTCACAATATTGAGTAAAATAATGTTTAAAAATATGCATCTTTTTTTAACTTTAACTTTTTTACATTTGTCAACAGGATGCTGAAGAAAAAAAATAACTTTTTAAAAATCATATGTGTAAACAATTACACCAGAGATTACAGGATCACTAAAACAGAATTCTATATTCTATTGATTGATACCTGCTGAACTATCGATTTTAATGTCAGATTGTATCTAAATATATTTGGCAGGTATTATTATTAGATTATATAAAAAAATTAGCTATCATAATTGATAAAGAAAAAATATTGGAGGATTAGAAAGTCAATATGGAAACTGGGAGAATAAAAATAAATTCAAATATGGGAGTTACCAGAAAATATGAGAGAGTTGGTTACAGTCAGAGGCGGCTCCTCAGGGCAGGCAGGGTAGGCTAAGCCTACCTCAACACATTTAGAAAAACCTAAAAGTGGATATTTATTAACTACCCCAACACATTTGGAAAACCTTATATAATTATATACTCTTGTCTAGGTGCTTAGAAATTCTTCAATTAACTATGAATGGGATTTTTTGAGGGTTAGTTGGACGTTGCTTACTACTGGCAGTTCGATTTATGCGACAAGAATACACTGGACAGATCACGATGTGTCAGAAGGTAGGCACAAGCGAAGTTAGCCGACCTTCCACGTAACTTCAAAGCTGGCCCTGGAGTAAGCATTAAAAGAGATCGCTATTCTAAATGCTTTCTTAGCGCATGCGTTCTATGCTTAAGCCAGCGCGCTAAAATTCTGCCTGCCCTAACGAGAACCCACGAGCATTATCGAACACCTACGATTTGCGAAATTTCTGTTTGAAAGTTTCACGAGTTGGAACGTAGATTGTTACGAGTAGTATAACAGTTTTTAAACAGTGTGTTTTAAAAGATGTTTTTTTTAACAGTGTATTTTAGAAAATGTGATTTTTGCAAGTACGTACTGTATATTAATGTTACGTATATTTGGTGATTTATAGTTAATTTAAGTGATAACAATAATATTATATTATGACTGATATAATAAGTAAACTGTTACGTTGTCGTTTTCGCGTCGTAATGACATTGAAAAGAGAAGTATTTTGGACAATGGACGACCCACTCCTGCATTAAGCTGTATTGTTCATAAAGTCAATGCTAAAGGTGCAAGAAAATTTAATCCTTCATGGTATGAAATGGAAATATAAAAATTGGAGGTTTATCTTTCGAACAGGTGGAAAAATTCAAATATCTTGGAGCAACAGTAACAAATATAAATGATACTCGGGAGGAAATTAAACACAGAATAAATATGGGAAATGCCTGTTATTATTCGATTGAGAAGCTTTTGTCATCTAGTCTGCTGTCAAAAAATCTGAAAGTTAGAATTTATAAAACAGTTATATTACCGGTTGTTCTGTATGGTAGTGAAACTTGGACTCTCACTTTGAGAGAGGAACATAGGTTAAGGGTGTTTGAGAATAAGGTGCTTAGGAAAATATTTGGGGCTAAGAAGGATGAAGTTACAGGAGAATGGAGAAAGTTACACAACACAGAACTGCATGCATTGTATTCTTCACCTGACATAATTAGGAACATTAAATCCAGACGTTTGAGATGGGCAGGGCATATAGCACGTATGAGCGAATCCAGTAATGCATATATAGTGTGTTAGTTGGGAGGCCGGAGGAAAAAAGACATTTGGGGAGGTCGAAACGTAGATGGGAGAATAATATTAAAATGGATTTGAGGGAGGTGGGATATGATGATAGAGACTGGATTAACCTTGCACAGTGTAGGGACCGATGGCGGGCTTATGTGAGGGCGGCAATGAACCTGCGGATTCTTTAAAAGCCATTTGTAAGTAAGTAAGTATGGTATGAAACACATAAATGGCTAACAGGAAGTGAAGTTAAAGCTAAGCTGTAGGTGGTCACGTTTGTTATTGTAATCTAAAGAAGGTACTTGGAATCAGATCATATTTGTAACTCGGTAAGTCTAAAGAGACTTGAAAAGAATTTGAATCCAATTTCGGAAATGTTGTCTGAACAACAAGGGTTGCAAGACAACAGTATAACAATAAACTAGAAAAAACCGACAAATTATGAGACGGCTCATTGATGTAACAGTATTGTTATGTAAGCAAGAGTTAAGTTTTCAGGGGGCATGATGAAAGCGAGCTGTCATTGAATCGCGGGAATTACATAAAAATGTTCTGTAAATTTTGCCTACCCTGAACATTTGACTACGAGCCGCCACTGGTTACAGTACAATTTGATCAGTGTTGCCAGTAAGTTTGCAATGACGAAAATTCTGGTGTGGGTGGACAGGACATCTACATTTTAAAATTTATATGCTATATCAGCGATATGCTTCATTTCACCCAAGTATTTGTACGAGTTTTCAGAAATCTGCTCCCCCTAAAACCTGTTGCCTTGTCAAGTGCTTGTTTGCCACCTTCTTAAATACTGTCCTGGATGAATGAATAAGTGAATAAATAATTTACGAATTTTAAAAGCTATAGGTATTGTAAGAGAGATTAATCATAAGGTGATTTGTTTGAACTAAATTTTATTTATTTAAAAGATTTTTATGCCAATTTATGTTAAAAATTAAACTCATTGCATTCAGGGAAATGTGGCTCCTTTTTAAATTTGTAAATTACCGCAGGTATTGTGTTCCTGGATGAAGTTGACAAAATTGGAGCAGTTCCAGGAATTCATCAATTGAGGGATGTAGGAGGTGAGGGTGTACAGCAAGGGATGCTCAAGGTAAATAAAACATCTTATTGCACATAATTTTTTTAGACCAATGACTATTGAATGGTTTTTCGTGTCATTTTCGAGAACTGTTTTTCCATCACTTTATTTGTTGTTTATTTAATAGATGTTGGAGGGAACTATTGTAAACGTGCCAGAGAGAAACTCCCCTCGGAAATTACGTGGAGAAACTGTGCAGGTGGATACAACAAATATATTATTTGTAGCATCCGGAGCGTATACTGGCCTAGACAGGTTAATCAGCCGGAGAAAGAATGAAAAGGTAAATCTGTATTTTGTATTGCTAATAAAGAAAATAGTTGCAAATTTGCATTATTATAATTTAATACTATCTCCTTGTGTTCATTAAATTGTACAGAGTAGCATGATGAAAAATTAACTGGTTACATTTTGTTTGTTTAGTTACTGGACCATTTTGATGATGACAATTATTGTCACATTAGTTTGTTCTTAGTTAATCAAAATTGAAGGAATTGGAAATAACAGAACAAAATATATTCATTCATTCATTTAGTGTTCTGTCTAAGGGCAGGTCTTTCACTGCAAATCCAACTTTCTCCAATCTTTCCTATTTTCTGCCTTCCTCTTTGTTTCCTCATATGATCCATATATCTTAATGTCGTCTATCATCTGATATCTTCTTCTACCCTGAACTCTTCTCTCATTCACCATTCCTTCCAGTGCATTCTTCAGTAGGCAGTTTCTTCCCAGCAGTGACCCAATCAATTCCTTTTCCTCTTCCTTATCAGTTTCAGCATCATTCTTTCTTCACCCACTCTTTCCAACACAGTTTCATTTGTTATTCTGTCTGTCCACTTCACACATTCCATTCTTCTCCATATCCACATTTCAAATGCTTCTATTCGCTTCTCTTCACTTCGTCGTAATGTCCATGTTTCTTCCCCATACAATGCTATATTAAACATATTAATAGAATGGGAAATTCAAAATTACCCAAATAAATTCTAACTTACCAGCACATGGAAAAAGAAGATTGAGAAGACCTAAAAAGATAACATGAGAGCAGAATAGGTCACTTACCCTAATTTCCCTGAAGACAACGATGTTTTCAACTAACATCAGTTGTGGTGGACTATGTATGCTAGTCAAGATTTTACACTTCCTATTTTTATTCACTATGCTTTGATCTTAATTGTTTTTAGCTGATATTTTCTATCATTCTGTCGTAATGTAAGGCTGATAATGGTTTTGTGGCACACATGTTAATGTGAATTTTTCTTTATTATCCAGTGTTCCTGATATACTAACCTTGTATTTGCTATTTTGTTGTAGTACCTTGGTTTCGGTGTACCTGCCAGTGAGTCTCCTGGCAGACGAGCTGCATCATTAGCTGACCAAGCTCACCAGAGTGCAGCAACATCAGCTGAAGAGGATAATGCAGAAAAGGACGCTTATTTAAAACAAGTCGAAGCGAGGGATCTGATAGAATTTGGCATGATTCCTGTAAGTTTGAGACAGCAGTATCCTTTTGATGTCTATGAGCAGAATCGAGAAAAAAAGAAGTTTCTTAACCAAAAATTCATCATCATCGTAATCATCATCGCATAGATTAGACTAGAGACCTATTCTACTTACGAAGCACTCTATATTTATTTAGTTTTTTTCCTTGGACATGTCAGTTTTCTGTTTTTTGTGTAGTTATATTCAAATAACTCTTCAAATATAATATGTGACTTCATTCTTGCAATGGTCTGCTGAGTTAGCTCTGTGGTAGCGTGTCTACCTATCCGGCCCAGGTTCGATTCATGAAAATTTCTACCTAGGGACTAGGAGAGATGGTGATGCATAACTTCTAATCACTAAATTGTGCACCAATATGCCTGGTTAAATCCTAAATCTCTTCACAGTCCATACAAAGAGAAGGCATATGTCACTGTTGATAGTGATTCGTCCATCGAATGGGGACATTAAGCCTGGTGGCTCCTGTAGTGCTATTCAATAGGAGTAGGCTACGTGCTGGTACCAGGTTTTCCCTTCTCCCTTCCTCACCATCATCATTCTCACTCATTTCCTACATTACACTTACACGAACACTTACACTTACCTTAGTACACGACATAACTCACAGCTACACATCATGCATAATGTGGCCTACGGAAGTGGTGTGCAGTTTGAAAATGGGTCACAGTCCTGCCATCTATACGCAATATGCGGAACCCGAATCACGCAAGTGAAGTGGGTGAACATTAGATACATTCATACATACATCATTCTTGCAACGTGTCATTTTTAATTACAGTAAAACCTCGATAAGACGCGCCCGCTTATTACGCTATCCCATGTAATATGCTTTTTTTTGTCTGGTCCCTGCACATTTCATATATAACGCCTTTATAAAATACCCCGTTTGTTGCACTCAAGTCCCGCATAATACACTATTTTTGTGGAATATTTTCGATGTAATTTTCAGCAATGTACTGTAACAGCAATGAAACATCTTGGTCACTGAACTCTCTGGTGCCATTAACCTGAAAAGTATTGGTATTCGACCCTTTACCTGCACATTTAAACCTTCATACTTCATAACTTAGTATACCCCACCCTCTTGTTACGTTCTCTTATTCGACTATTTACCTGTGCGCTTAAAGTCTACATACAGTTACATACCTCACCCTCTTGCTAACCCTCTATCTCAAACAGCATTCCTCACTCGGGCGTAATAAAATTCTGGAAATTTTTGCTGGGCAGTTTGTTGTCCTTTAGTGTATTGAAGTGTCTGTGAATATCATTACAATGATTGTTAAACAAAAAGCGCTTTCTGTGTCGGAAAAATTGGAAATCTTACGAAGTATGATGAGAACAGTATTCTTACTCAGAAACAACACTCTGATGCATTAGGAATCCCATAATCAATATTAAGAATGATAATAAAAAAACCGCGACTCAATTACTACAGTTGCGACATCGTCGGGAAGATATAATCGCAGGAAACTGAAGTGTGGTGAACATGAGGACTTGGAGAACACGCACACAGCAAACAACTATAAATGACTTTTTTTTCCGAAAGAATTAAGTACAGTACATATTGTAAATGTCTTTGACAGTACAGTAATTACATAATGGAGTAATACTATATTACCTTTCATGAATCATGTATTTCAATAAAGAAAAATGCTAATAGATACTGTATATAAGTCAAAATTAATATACCCGCCTAATACACGGTCCTGGTTAATATGCGGTTTACACCCGGTCCCTTGAACAGCGTCTTATCGGAGTTTTACTGTAGTTCTATATTTTGTACTAAGAATCTTTAATTAATTATTTATGAGTAATTTTGCAGATGAAGCATATCATGGTTATTCTGTTTACATTTATGACTTGATTAATATAACCAGAAATTGATCTTGCAACAATTAATTTCATTTCTTTCATTGCTCTAGTATATGTTTATTTACTAACTTCCATATCTCTGAAATGTGTTAGTGAAGAATTATTCATAATTCTGTGAAACTTTACTATTGTTTATTAGGTGAATATCTTGGTGTGCTTAAAAAAAAGAGTACCGGTACACAATAGGGTGTTATTTTACATTTCTCCTTCAAAAGTGTGCTTCAGTGCTGTTGTTTATTAGTTATCAAGTAAGTAATATACTCAAAATCTAATTATAACCCCCCCCCCCAAAACCTCACAATATTTTTTGATAATACGAACTATTTCTTACAAGAACAGAATGAATCTGAATTTTTATGAGATGAAAGTAAAAAAGAAAAACTGTATATTCATCATCTTATACAGTCCAAAGATAAGCATCTATTCTCTTATGGTAACTGGTAATCATTTTTCCTAAGACCTCCTTTTACTTCAAAATCTAGTTTCTTTGTAATTCAAATTTTTTTTAGAAACTTGTTGTCTGCTATTCTCTTCAAATGTGTTGTTCATCGGATTTTATTTTATAAATAAGTAATTTAATATACAGAAATGGATCTAATTTTGAAACTGTAATATCGCCTCATGAATGAGGTTCCACTTTTAGTCGGTACCCTGAATATACAAAAATTATCTTATATTTAATTTACTCAAGATGTTAATTAATGCTGACACATTTTTTTACAGGAATTTGTTGGTAGATTCCCAGTTCTGGTTCCATTCCATTCATTGAACACAGAACTTCTAGTACGAATACTTACTGAACCAAGAAATGCTATGGTTCCACAGTACCAGATGTTATTCAGTATGGATAAAGTAAGTATTCTCTTAAATTTTGTAGTCTGTATTAAAAGAATGCAGAAATCATGATAATTAGTTATGCATTCACACAATAATTAGCGCTGCCCGTATTAGCTTTACACACCTGAACACAGCCATGCCATTTCTATTCACCATGCTAGACATCCTGAGATCCCCATCCTCTGTAGCCTGCTGTATGATCATTGTGAGCCTGGTTTGTTTCTGGTACAGTTTGTGGTAGATAATATTAGGGATTTTTCTTTGTTCATAGAAAGAACATGATCGAGTTGGTATATATCATTATTTTTTCTTGATCTATAACAACTTCTTTTACACAGTAAAACTTGTACTTTATGAACTACTTTATAGCAAAAAAACTCCGTAGGCCTATTTCGAAGCAAACCTTCTGTTCTGCCAAAATTATATACATTTTAATGTATCTTTACTTCTATTAACGAACACGTTTTTGTGTTCATTATAACGAAGCCTCTCTTAAACGAAGTTAGAAAACTCCAGTCAGTTATACTCCCCTCCAATTAGCGAATTCTTGGTAGGACAGGTTATTTTATTTTGCTGTGGCATATTATTTATACATAATAGCCGACAGGCTACTCATACTTATCTGCTTACATGTGCCATTGTTAAAGACTTGGAGGTGCACACTAACACAAAGTTAATTCTTAACAGTACGATACAACTACACTAGCATTATGTTTCATTGTCAATATCTTTGTTTTTTCTGAATTCGTGTTACTGTTACAGTATTTCAGTGTTTTTTCACCGTCTGTGTTGCATATTAATGAAGTTGTAATTTCTTTTAACAGTGTTATAATTGTTATATACGAAAAATAAAATGTGTGTGTACTAAGGAAAATGTCACTGAATGTTACCCCTTTATAAAGAACTCCTTTACAACAAAGTACGTAAAGTTTGGTCCCATCAGTTTCGTTATATGGAGGTTTTATTTTTATCCACGTTAAGAACACTAGGATTTTAGAAGCTTGGTGCTCTGCCAAAGATAGTGAATTTATGCTACTTATTGTTGTTTTCAGTTTCTTTTCCTAGGGACTTAGGGTTCACCAAATAGTTATCCAAGATTTCTGAACCATTTTCGTTTTGGCTCAAGTTCTGGAATAATTTTTAATGTGTTATGGTTTGTCATGTAATGTTATTGGAAATAGAATAGGTAGTAGCCTATACATCCAAAATGTTGTTGTTTTCTAATGCCAGGCATTTGACAGTAAAGACCTCTTGCACTCCAATATTTTTCAAAGATATTGTCATGGTCAGCCACTGAAGCACAGATTTTGAGGTGTTCTGAATCCATTTCTTGATTTGAATTGCACAATGGGGAGTTAGGGGACTGATATATTCCAATTCTATGCAGGTGCTTGGCCAAACAGTCATGGTCTGTTGCCAGTCTAAATGGAGCTACAGACGATTTGCGTGGTAACTCGGGAATTAGCTGTGGATTATGATGCAGAGAGTTCCATTTTTTCCCTTGAGACTGTGTTATCAAATTTTGTTTGTTGAAGCCTAAGTAATGTAGACTTAATAAATCTTTTCACAGAGTAATACGTAGATTTAGTAACAGGTCTGTAAGTAGCAATGCTGCTCTTCTTTGCTAAAAGCATCCGCATTCTTGTTTCCCAGGATTCCACAATGGGATGGTATCCATTGGAATACAATTCTTTTATTGAGTGATATTAATTGAGAGAGCATTTAATTTATTTCTGCTGTTTGAGATGAAGGTGTGTGTTTAGAGACTATTGATAGAATAGCTGCTTTGGAGTCTAACAATATAACTGCATTCCTAAATTTATTGATGTGGCATAGAAGATTCCTGAGACTTTCACTTATTGCAATGATTTCACCATCAAAACTTGTTGTTCCACATCCAAGAGATCTATAAAGTGAGAAGAGACAGCACGTAACACCTGCACCGGCACCTTGTTCTCTGGAGATCAAGGATCCGTCGGTGTATAAATGAAGCCAATTTTGTGGAGGGTACCTAATATTAATTGTCTCTAAAGACAATTGTTTCATTATTTCAGTGTTTACTTCTGATTTCAGTATTTCTTGTGTTAAATTTAGATTATACTCTAATTTAATAGAATTAAAGGGTTTGGTTTAATTTGTAAGTTTTCTTTTAAATTCGGGGTATTGATTTTCTGTTTTAATTCTTGAACCATGGATATGAAACTTTTTTGAGTTTTTAATCTACAGAGAGGACTATATGAATGCCAATTGTTTCCTGGTAATCTGATAAGTTTTCATATTGGATCAGTGCTTTTTCTTCTGTTGTCATTTTGATGCTGTTAATATTAGTGAGGAATCTCATAGAATCTATTGGAGTTGTTTTGATTATAGAAAAAGCTTACAAAATCTTCGGTAGAATTATTCATTACATGTTGAAAAATTAAAAAATATACAAAATTTTGACTGATAGATGCTCCTTCAAATAAATGTCAGCTTTCATAAATGAGGATCTTGTATGAAATGCGTCTTTGTTATGGTAAAAGAAAATAACACTTTTTCACTAGACAAGAATGTCTTTCAGAGCTCTGGTTTGAAGAGGGAAAAGAAAGTAGATGTGCGCAGAGGCCCCTTCCCAATTTATCAGTTAATAATGTTCTGCTCCAAACAAGCAGTCGACAGTTGTGAAATGGCCTCGAAGTTTATAATGAAACGTAAGATAAAAAAAAATGCATCTGCCTTGAATAATTTCAGTTCCATTGTATAATTTTAAAATAAAAATCAGTAAGATGCACCTGGCTGGAATAATTTTAGTTTCACTGTACTTTTATAAAAATGATTATGATGCATCTATTTATGTTGCTGAAGTTCATCCCGTGCTCTCTTTTTATCAGGTTGATCTAACATTCTCACCAGAAGCATTGTTGGGTATTGCACGACTTGCTATGGAAAGAAAGACTGGTGCTCGTGGTTTACGAGCTATTATGGTAAGTTGCTTTCAAGATGTCATTTGTGCCAGTACATAGAGCATACCCTCAGATGGAATTCACAATGTATCGAATACAAGCCTACCCTGCAGAAGTCTCTCTAGTTAATCTTTTCTAATATCCTCGCTTCAAAGAACGTATGTATTTTTGAGTTTAATGTTGTTGTCTATGTTTATGTCCGAAGAATTCATTACAACATACAAGGTGTCCCAGGAGGAATGTAAAATACTTGAGGATAATGTAGTTGTAATATTTTAAATGTTGCAACTAATCCTTGAAGCTTCATGGAGATCTTGCTTCTAAATATTGAGATCCACAAAAGAGAATAACTTCGATCTTGACTTGTGAGCATTAGATACACATACACACAGTAATCTCATTAAACTGACTGAATTTTATAAATGTTTGTTTTGCAGGAAACTTTACTTCTTGATCCTATGTTTGAAATCCCTGGCTCAGATGTAATGAGTGTTCATATCACAGAAGATGTTGTAAATGGAACGAGTACTCCTGTTTATATTCGGGGGAAACCAGTGTCACAAGATGAGGAAGAACAGACAATTGAAGTGCAAGCACGTGCTAAAGCTAAGTAGCAGACATTTCCATGATCTTTGATGAAGATATCGATTATTTCTGAAGGACGGTCTCATACTAAAAGCCACTGTTTAAATTTTAAATCATCATTACAGTTCAGACTTTTAAATGCGTAATGTTAAGAGACAACTGAATGGAAAAATAAACTTGTAATTATACTTTTAAAATCTTGTAACTGATTTATGAGTACAAAACATTTTAGAATTATATAGTGTACAGTTACATTATGAGTGCACTAGTTTGTTTATTCAAGAGGCTGGATAGACGGAATTTTTATTTCTCTAGAAGCAGCCAGAATGAAGTGTAACTTGATATCATATGCACATTTTTTTCTGAAAGATTTCATAATGATCATTTTGGATGAAGTCTGAACAATACAAAGAAATTTAAACCTTATATTTCCATCTTATCTTCATTTTGCACAATTATGATGCTTAAAGTTTGTTCCTTAAGGTGTTATATTTGACTGCCTAAATAAACTATTGTCGTCGTAAGTCACCAATAATTTATAAATATTGTGTGTTTCTGGAATTTGTAATGTTCATTTGAATATGAAATTCAATGACCAATTGCACTATGTTGTAAATGATAATTTACAGGGTTGTTAAGAAATAATGATCTATTTCAAGAATCTAATGCTCAAAAACAAAGTAAATATATTATTGAAATAGTCTATGTTTAACTAAAACACTCTTTACATTTTTACACGATCTTTAAATTTTCATTGTTCAATTTGTAGTATAGCAAACATTAAGCTGATCTGTGTATTCAGTTATGAGCATATCTCAGTTGGCGTATGAACTGACAGAATGTCTAAATATGAGGCAGTCAGAGGTGATCACGTGATATTTTTCCTTTCTTTTCCATACTTCAGCCTTGGGTATACCTTAGCATATTGACTCATTGCTCTTGCTCTCAGATTACACATATTTTTGACATTGTTATACATGTTAGAAATACTTCGAAGGTTCTGTTGTCTTCTGTTCAAAACAAAGCTCTATGGTCCATATTTTTTACTGTTGAACATACAGTCTTAGAAAAAAATTTTGTCGCACAGATACTTTATAAGTTCCAGAAAGGAGGCAGTGTGCATGATCAGGCATACAGCGAAACAAAACTAATTTTATTACATCAACTAGTCCTTCTTTTGCGAACCAGGTCGCTTGTCCTCTGATCATGCGCACTGCCTCTTTCTGGGACTTTTAAAGTATCAATGCGACAAAACTTTTTTCTAAGACTGTACAGTTACAGGATTTGTTCATTGACAATACAGTGACTGATGCCATTTTCTAAAGTTTCTTGGGAATGACTACAGGTTACAAGTACAGACTGATTATTTAGTCCTGACAGCTCAGCGACACGAAAGAGGGAAAGTAATAGGAGGAGTGGGGAGAGTTCCGGAATAGAGTTAAGGGCGAGTGGTTGGTAAAGGAATGCAGTACAGCTTAATTGTACTGGAAACATATCGCTCTACCGCACGCATGACATCTGATCACTCCGAAGGCAAGCAAGTGAATAAGCCAAACACCCCTTGGCATAACTAAATGGACTCACCTGACCCAGGCGCAGATCACTGGCGACTGTCAGGACTAAATAATCCTACTGTAAGTGGTCCACTACTACACTGGCATTTAGATGACTGTAGCTTCTTAAATGAGAGCATTTCTGGTACAGATGCCGAATTTTGTTGATTGGTGGCCTTGAATATTCGTATATGGAAGGGAGTCAATAACAAATGCATGAACAACAGAAGAACAATGGGAATAAGGTCACCAGATTGTGCTAAGTTTTCCCTGTATTGTTACGATTTTCTGTTATTATTACAACTTATCATTTTTCATCTCCATAAATTAAGACCACCATGGTGGCTCAATGCTAGCACATTGGGCTTTTAAATCAATGCCAGGGGCCCAGGTTCAAATCCTAGTTGATTCATCCCGAATTTATAACTTTTGTTGAGCGAGCCTGTGGTCAAGACAACACAAGAGTTTTCTGTGGGTATTCCAGTTCCAGTTCCCCTGTGACGTCCCAACAATTCTCCCTTATTGTCATTATTCATTATGAGTGTAATGTGGATCCACTACCTGGTGGTACACTCAGGATAGTCTCTGATGAGCTAAATGTTTATGCTTCTCAGCTTGTGAGCATGCTTGTAGAGTCAGAGTGAATAACAGCAAGTTAAGAGCCCTTTTGGAAAAAGAAAATTTCTATAAATTAACTTTCTTATAGTTTTCTGAACTTCAAGCTGAACTTGACTAAGCTATATGCTAAATTGTGTCTAGATTTCTTTAAATTTATGAAGGAAGACATCAAATCATTAACATAAGCTAAATTATAAAACTATTAATACTTGTTTGCATTGTGTGTGTGTGTGTTTTTTTTTCACATTCATTCCTCATATATTCAAGAATGACACTCTTGCTAAGGATGAATTGAACGACCTCCCAGATTTCCTGATTTGACCCACTTGGGGTTATATGAAGGACACTATTTGTCATTTTCTTACCACACTGGCGTGAAGACTTACAATAAGAACATGATAAGCTGCTGAAACTTTGAGACCTGAACAACCTTTGTTGTAATGTTAAATATGCTGGGTTCAGTAGAGTGAGCATTGAAAAATGTGTCAACAGTATAGTTTTTTAGTTGGTTATGTAACGACGCTGTATCAACTATTGGATTATTTAGTGTCGATGGAATTGGTGGTAGCAAAATGAGTCTGAGGATTCGCCATAGATTACCTGACATTCACCTTACAGCTGGGGAAAACCTCGGAAAAAGCCCAAGTGGGAATCGAACCCTCGCCTGAGTGCAGCTCCTGATCAGAAGGCAAGCGCTTCTGCGAACTGAGCTACGCCAGTGGATTCAGCAATGTAAAAACATTCAGGGTAATTCGTAGACATTCTTAGCGCGGGCTTCCAGTGGATGATCAGCAAACTAACGTTTTTCGTATTCATAAACCAGTGTTAGGGATATAATATGATATGATATGAATCCTGTACAAGTAATCAGTCGATAGCCGAGGCTAGTTTAGCACACACGTAGCGCGGGCTAGTGAAATGTCTATGCATAGCACCCTTAGTGTTTCATAGTTAAAGCCCATTTATTTTATTTTTATACCTTTGGTTCTTGAGCATTAGAACCTTTAAACAGCCCTGTAATATTTCAAAGCAATATAAGGAATACTTTTGAAAGTAACACTACACTTCCACTATAAACGTCTATTTTAAAAGATTCTTTCTCAGTAATTTTTCACTTCTACAATAAAACTCGATTCAGATGTATTAATTTATTCCCATACAAATATAAGATAAACTGATATTTTAATAAAGGAAGATATTTTCAATATTAGTGGTTATTTCATACAGACCTGATTGACATTGTTCAGACTTCCTGCATTGTTATTCATACTTGGAAACTGCTTGTTGGGAAAAGGCATTGCAGCAGTGAAGGTAAAAGTTTTGCTTTGCTCAGTCATTTATATTAAAATCTGGTAATATTTCTGGTAGAATGCAGGATTATGCAACTGTAAGTTTTACTCATCAGACTCTGCCTTTATTTAAAAGTGGATGTAAGAATTTTATTTCAGGTTTGACATTGTTTTGCTATTAACAATTTATTTTCGAAGAAAGAAAGAATATTGGAAGAATATATTAGTGTCTGTGATATTTCTTATTACTAGAGATAAGAATGTGATCTTATTACATGTGAATATGACTAAAATAAAACTTCTATTTTGTTACTTTCCCTGATCCTAAAATAGACATATGGTATATTCTGAATATTGAAAGAAAAATTTGTGAGACTACGCTTAACCTAGGTGCAAAATTCCTTTTACTTTTGTTTACAATCCTGTTGAAATCCCTTTCTTTTGAACTGAATAAATACATTTCTGTGAAGGACGGTGAGAAAGTAATGCCGTAATATATTTTCCATATTTATTTAACAGAGAAAAAAAAAATGCAAATTACACAGGATAAAGGCATAACATGTTTTTATGAGTAATTTTTCATTGTAGTCATTGTCCTTTTCTTTTGTTCTTTTCCACTTAAATGATGGCGTGATGCCAATACAGTACAATTCGGAATTTTTCTTCTTTAGTCACTGCAGCATGGCAGTTTTTGGAGCGTCACCATCCTCAATGTGATGTCCGCAAATAGTATCCTTCAAGAGATCAAAGAGATGGAAGTCTGATGGTGCAAAATTGAGACTGTAGATTGAATGTGGCAGGACAATCCATCCAGTTCTTGCAATGCTCTCCTTAGTCCATGCTGTTGTGTGTGATTTGACATCGTGTAGAAAGAGTACATTTCATGGGTTTTCATTAAATGAATTTGATGGAATCCAAGCCTTCGGAATGTCCAGCATTTTGATGTAGCGATCAGAATTTTATTGCCCTCTTTCCAAGAAATCAGAAATCCATGCCCTTCTCGTCCCAGAAATCAAAGTTACAAGCATTCCTTCCAATTGCACAGTTACGCATTACTTCATCTTTGGTAATATGTGGGGCTGCTCACTTCATGGTGGTCTTGTAGGCCTTCCTTACAACTTCCGCCCTTGCCTTCGATTCCGTGTCTTTCCTCACCAGCTTCAGATTACTTGCAACATATGTCTTCCTCTAAATCTTCTAAAGATTCGTTCCTTCATCTGTTTCTACGTCTTCTTTCTTCAGGTTTACCAGTATATATCTTATTGACTGGCTTGTCATCTACATGCCTTGGTCATTGTAACCTACTTCTCTTAATTCCTATCATGAGGTCTGAAGTGCATACAATTCTGTATTTAGAATAATTCTTCTCGGGTTCTAAGCCAGGTGAGTTGGAGATTTGCTTCCAAGCTTTCAACAGCTAGCTCTGCCATCTTCTTCAGTACTTTTCTTAATTCCTATCATGAGGTCTGAAGTGCATACAATTCTGTATTTAGAATAACTCTTCTCGGGTTCTCAGCCAGGTGAGTTGGAGATTTGCTTCCAAGCTTTCGACGGCTAGCTCTGCCATCTGAGAACCCGAGAAGAGTTACTCTACATCAAACGCCGGGAAAGCCTCAAGTCATACAAATTCTGTATTTGTTATAATTCTCCATTATCTTGAACAGCTCCAAACATTCTACCTACCATCTGTGAAACTTTTCTTGATCCTTCTTTTAGCAGGATGAGGGAGTCGGAAGGGAAAAATGCAGTCAACACCTTATAAAAATGCAAGTATAAACATTTTTCTCACTAAGAAAGAGTGTATAATGTTTGAAGTCTGTTTAAAATGAAATAGCTATGTAAAAAAATATGGTATACAAATGAAAACATAAGGTACAGTAGTGGCAAAAAAAACCGGACCGATCCTTGTAGCTGATTTCAGAGTCACAGATTCAAATTTTGCTAGTCACAAAACACATCCATCTTGTATAATTAATTGTAACAATGAAATTTATTGCATTTGTTCGATTCTTAACGTCTTTTGTTTCCTTCAGTGCCTCAAACTTACAGACGAAAAAACTTTGAGAGTTTTATTTTCATCTGGCATCATTATTACATTTCTACCTCTATTCGGCAAAGATAACTGCGTATTTTTACATTAAAAGCAGTACATACCTCTGGCTTCACTATCCATGTTGAAATTGCCACAGTTTGACACAATACACAACACAGGATTATTTTATATCAGCTACAAGGGTCGGTCCAGTTTTTTTTTTTTTTTTGCTACTACTGTACAAATTCCCACGCACAGACACACAAGTCCACTAAATGAAAAAAAAAATACGAGTTTCTAAAAGACCAGATTTTCGAGTGGCCCAGATCTGGCAATATATATATATTAATTTTATTCATTGACAAGTGCAATAATGGGGGGGGGAGGAAATTATAATTCAAGTGAAATTTCATTAACATTATACGCAACATTTGAGGACTTCGTGTTTTGAGGTATATGTGGATGATGAATTGTAATTGAAAATCTTTCCTAACACTCTTTAATCCCGTCCATGAATAAAAACTAATAAATTTGGGCAAACACTTTTATTATGACATATGTGGATTTCACTAGCATTTTAATGCCTGTCATATAATGTTTAATTTTTGCACCAAGAGGTTCATCATAATAGTGAAAAATTGCATTTGAGACTTAGGTATGTTCTGTTCTTATCAAAGCTCGTATTTGCCTATGTCACTGTAAAGTACGTAAAATGCAATTTTATTTATCCATAACTGTATCTAAACTGGTCTTTATTTCACCGTCCTTAGCAACCTAAACTGTGGCTTTATTCACAGTAGTGAATTAAAATTTTTTAAATTACACTCTCCATACAACCAACACATTAGCAAAATAAAATCCATACATTCATCCATTCATAACTTCTTCACAAATGACACATTACAAAGAAAAGGTATACAATTTAAAATTAAATTTAGATACTAGTAATGGATAAAATATTGTATAGCATACGAGAGTAAACAGATTTTATGCGCTTGTGGAAATTATCAACCTCGGCTTCATCTTGGGCACTAAACTTTCCACCTGCAGATAAAATCTAATTTTACTCTCTTGTACTATAAATTACTATTTATCAATTATATAAAAAAATTAATGTATAAAAAAGTTGTAGGTAATCGAAATGATTTAAATAACAAATTATTGTTAGAAATATTGGGTATATTTATTAAATAATACACAATTGAAGTATGTATAACGGTTTTATTCTCTATGGCTGTGAATTGTGATCTGTGGAGTTGTATGTTATGGTTACCAAAGAACTGGAAAGAGCTGAGACATGAACTTAAATTGTAACAGAAAAGCAAATTATATCGTAACTTAGGTCAGGAGATTGCAGTGTTTTGATCGAGTTATCCTTGTACGTATATTTGACATAATCCCGAAGTATTTCTTGTTTTATTTAACATCCAAAAATTAACTTCCTTTACAGTACATCCCTACAATTTACAGAACAGACTTCACCACTCTTAGCCAGTAGCGGCTGGTGGTCAAAATAATGAGTGTGCTACAATTTCTATATCGGCCTACTGTAAAGGCCTACACTTATGTATTTATCTTAATTTGGAGTCTCGTCTAGTGATGAAATATGAAGTCCATACGACGTTCTTCCGTACTGCAGAACTTGTCATTTGGTGTTAAACCCCTCCATCTTGGACATCATACACTTTTCTATTGACAGTATTGCAAGAGCAGTGAGACGATCCTGGGACATAGTGTTCCTTAAAAACGTTTTTACGCGGTTTCAAGGAAGAAAAACATATTTCTGGCTCAGCAGTGGTCATTGGTGTTGTAACCAAAATATTTAACAACTTCGATACTTCACAGAATGGATCCTGTAAATTGTTGGATACTATGTATTGTGACAATTGAACAGCCATCTATATTTCGGAAGTCAGGTTTTCCGTATAGAAATCCAACTTGTATCTGGAACACTCTTTTGTTCAGTATAGTATAGCTGTTCACAGCAACTTTAACTGGTAGATGGCAGCAGCAGTCGGACACTTGAATTACCAAATGCATTGTACATAGTTCCGAATTCTTCCACAAACAAGCATTCTTTCGTTGCGCTTTACTTTTGCAATCTCCAAGCTGTGTTGTGCTGAAGCTGACTACAGCACTTTCCCGCGTAAAAATAGCCAATCAGAGCAGTGATTTCAGCTTCGCACATGCGCATAACTGTCTACATTTTTCATGTGGAGCTTTGAGTAGCACAACGAACCCCCTGAGGCACCGAAGAAGGCACGAAGACTAAACACTTTATAACGCGTCATGAACATAACCACGGGAAATTGTCAAATGACAGATCAAATACTATGGTGGTATTACAAATACATTATTTGAGCCAAAATTATCATTGTGCTGTAGCACTGTAGCACATAAGGACGGGCCGCCCCTGCTCTTAGCTTGTTTTCAAGATTTGTGTATGTAAGACAGCGTAGTTGAGAGGGGAGAGAGAGAAAGAGAGAAAATTTGCATGAAATACTGTAAAAGTTGTATTAATGCTGTAAAATGTAACCTGCTCAGATTTTCTAACTTCTGTTGAGATAACTTTCTTTTTATATCAGTCACAGCTTATTTGTTAATCTGGTCTTCAATTGGTACTACGTCTGTAAAAGAATAAATTGATCCATTCTTTCACTAGCCATTCTTTTTCTTTTAGACTCTACAACTTTATTTGCTGAACGTTTTGGCCTTCTCTACAATTTTCCGCCATTCTTTCCTATCTTGTATTATGTACCCTCAAATTTTTAATCAGCCACCGACATAGCTCAGTCAGCTAAGGTGCTTGCCTGCCTTTCCGGAATTGTGCTTGGGTGCAGATTCGATTCCCGCTTGGGCTGATTACTTGGTTGGGTTTTTCCCCAACCATAAGGCAAATGTCAGGCTTTGGCGAATCCTCAGCCTCATCTCGCTATCATCAATCCTATCAATGCTAAATAACCTCGTAGTTGATACAGCGTCATTAAATAACCAAGTAAAAAAATTTAATCTTCATTTCTTTCAGGTCATTCATTATATCATACTCCCATCTGATTTTTGGTCTTCCTTGTGCTCTTGTTCGTATAGGTTTCCATTTAAATATTTCCTTGACTAATCTTTGATCTGACATTCTGATTATATGGCCGTTTCACTGACCATAAAACATAGTTATATTGCTTATACAGGATGTAACTGAATGATTTTTTCAAAATTTGGGGATGTGGAGGGTGATATGGTGAAGATTTTTACCAGGAACCCATGACCAGAAATGAGAATTGGAGTATCTACAGCTCTCATTTCTGGTCATGAGTTCCTTGGTGAAAATCTTCACCATATCACTCGAGTGTGGCATAAATAGTAATCAAAGTATTTCCACTGTCCATCTTTAATTCAATTTCTGATTATTATACGTGACTGCATGGGCTGTGATTTTTCTTTCGTCGTCTAAACCATTTAGCTTCTATGTTTATATCATCACACCAGAATGACCAGAGTTCATTCCTCTTCTGGGTTTGGATAGCGAACATTACTTTGATGGAACCCTCTCACTCACTGGAGTCAAACTCTATTCCATTTGTGTCTCTGACCTGCGAGTGGCATATCATTGCAATGTCTCTCTCGAAACCAAAACGAAAGTTTCAAGTAGGATGGGAGGACGCATTTTTTTGCTGCCAATATGATGTGAATATTAAATGTATGATTTGTTCACAAGTATTACGAGGAAAATGGTTGTATAAAATAAAACGGTATTATACTACATATCACTCATGAAACATTAAAAGGTTAAGTGTTATCATCATCATCATCATCATCTCTGTACATCGATCCTTTTTCAGCATATGTACGAATAATGTGGTTAGATTTTCAATTTAAACTCACAGATTTACAATGTGATGTTAAATGAAAATTAGATGTAAGGACTTGACAAATGTTGAACTTTTCAAATCTTTGCCAAAAAATAAATATCCGAAGCATCGTTCTTTCGCTTCCTTTGTTGAAGCCATGTTTGCTACAACTTACATTTGTGAAAAATTATTTTCAACAATGAAAATAGTAAAAACCAAATTTAGATCACGACTGACAAACACCTTCATGATCAACTACGATGGGCAGTGACATAATACCTGATTTTGAAACTCTCAGAGACATTCTGAAGATAGCTAATTTTAGGTTGTGATAATGTGTCCTATGTTTTCTTATTCATTTCTTTCTTCGTTACACGTACTAAACATTAGTTTGTAACCTTATACTGTATAAAATTATATTTAAGTGCTTGACGTAAGAAAAATGAAAATCCGTTAATAAGTCAGACAGTTGCTTCACTTCCCCTTTGGGTGTCCGCCTCCATAAGTGCTAAGCATGTTGCAGGTTACACAGTGGCTTGGTGCATGATCACATTTTCGCCACAGCTGATCTAGATGGTGGATCACCATTGAAGTAGGCTTCATATTTTTTGCGGATCATTGTAGAGGACAGAAACACCTCTATCCATGCCACAATCTTTCGTCTTTGCTGCAAGCTGAATCTTGTACCCATTTTTACAATAGAGATGAATACAAATTCATTGTAACTGTTGAAATATGATTGACATACCTTATTTTGAAGAAGTGAAAACATGTTGTCCCCGAGGCCCTGTGTATAATCACATAAACATAAACTGAATTACTACCCGTATAAGTGTTAACTTTTCTCTTTTTGAGACATGATGTATAAAAGTCAAACTCTTATTAGTCTACCTTTTCTCCCAAAAAAATCAAAATACAGATGTATGTCAAAAAGTGTCTGCAGTGGTTCAGGAATGTTAAAGGAGGTAAAGAGAAATATTTGTTTTATGTGCAAAAAATCTTGTAACTCCAGCGTTTTCTCGCTAGGTGCGCTGATAATATGGATTATTTTAGGGTTCTATTATCACTCAACCTACCTGATATTACCTTCCATTTATGTTTATATTGTTCAATGTTGAAGCTGTACATTTGTGACCAGAGTGTTTCACTTCGAAGACTAAGACGAGCAAAGTTTAGTGTTTGTCAGCACAGTGTGTGACACTACTGCAAAAAAAAAGGTAAGACTGCATTTTTTTTCTTTTACAATACAACACCGTATGTGGAGTCTTAATTGTGCCATTCCCATAACTCTGGATTGTTAGTTACGTTTAAAATACTAGAGGTTGCACACATTCAAGTTGCAGAAGACTTTCTCCATTGCATACAATTTTTCCAATTGTTTCTGCATACTTCAGCTACCCCTGACTTCCCAACAATTGTATTGTTTGAATAATTTCAAGGAAAAATTGTTCCGGGGCCGGGTATCGATCCCGGAACAGTTTTTCCTTGAAATTATTCAAACCTGCTTTACAGGGAGCTACTACCTGAAAGCTAGATTTGCGTAATTGTATTGTTTACTGATCAGGCAATGTTCACAAGAAGGAGATTTTCAACAGCCATGCAGATCTGCAGGCAAACACATGACTTCAACAATATCAGAGAGGTTGGAATGATCCTAGATTCCTAAGCAATCCATCTTATCAACGCCCTAGCAGGAAAACTGTATATTCAAGATTTTTGGCACATAAAAAATGTTACTCTACTTCTACTTCATCATCACTGAACCCATTATAAACTATCTTATGACATATTCTGAATAAAATTATTGCTTATTCTACAATTCTTCCGAATTATTAAGTTGTTCCTGTATGTTAATATCCATTAATATTGTATTTAAGACCAGATTTGTTAACATAGCATTTTCGATCATTCTCCAGTTTCTTATTAAAATTTATAACAAAATTATTCTATATCTGTTTATTATAATCTAATTTTACGTGATTGGTAGATTTCTGTACGAATAATTAATTTATGCATTAAGTAATAATCTCATATTTCTATGTAATACAAATAGCTAACTTCGCATTGCAAATGAGGCCTTCAGCCGCCATTTTTAAAGAGGACAGGAACCTGTGTTGTCTCCAGTTATAGTAGCCTACAGTATATGCTATGTAAATGACTAGTACGGGTATGTGCACGTACTGAGTGTGATGTTATCAAAAATTCCAATGTAATGTGCCGCTTTTGGGTGCACAAGCCGAAAATATGGGAGTAATACGTACTTTCTTGCCTGTTCAATAAATTTCGAAACAGCTGATTTCCTAAAACTCGAAGATAACCAGTACAATATAGCGATCTATGCAGGTTATTCGCTTTAATATTACGATAATAGTAAATTAAATTTATTAGAACTGTGCCAATGTTCAATAATTCCTTCCCTACGTATATTTTACTTTTAATTTTAACATCAAATCTCCATATTTTCGTGTATTTAATAGGTAGCAATTTATGAACACCAACAGGAAAAGAAATGACTGATTTATTAAAGATTCTTAATTATAACTTGCGATTGAGACTGTGACTACTTCATAGCTTTAAAGCAGTGATCGACATTTCGTGTCTCGCGAGTTCACTTCTTAATATACAAGCAGGGTGGAGGGGTAAGGCATGTTCTCCGTCCCCTTAGCCATCACTTGTTCAATCAACCTGATTCAACGTTAAGCAGTTTGGATATCTTGCCCCCCCCCTCTCCTACCTTCCCCTTTTCTGTGTATTGCAGGCTGCATTTCGTTAGTCACGACTGCATTTTATGTGACGTACTCTTTGCCGACCACTGCTTTAATGCGTCTTGATCAGCGAGACCGATTACTTTCCGTTATTAAAAATATTGTAAGCCTCTCATTCTCGTAATACAAGACGTAGAATGTCCCTTATTATTTTAATTATTATCTTTGTGTTTAATATAACATCGACGAGTATGAATTAATAGCTGGAATTAATTTAGTTAGATTGTTAGTTTCCTCGGCCCAAGAAATTAATTTTCCTTTATTGTCTGAATCATTTACGTATTCGAGTTCCCCCGAATGCGTATATCATTAATTTTTGTAGTAAACAAAACACTATCTACGTGCGGTCTTGTGCGTAACAAGTATGGCCTTTTTTGTTTTGTGCGTGTTGGAACAATGTTTGTGACATAAATATGAATCGGATTGAAATGCAGCAGTAATATTCTATTTAATAACGATTACAAATTACAGAGGTTATTAAGCATCGGAAAAGTGAAATGTATATAGCGCGGTAAAGAAGTTGATAATTTTAGGAGACTTCTTTTCGTGTGTGTGTGTGTAAATAGTGCCGGTATTTACGTATAGGCCTATGATACATAATGGGGAGAGGGAAATAGTGACAGGAAGAAAAAAACAAGAATCTGGTGACGTTCTAGATGTCAAACTTAGAAAGTGTTAATGAAGATATGCTTCAGTTATTTAACTTGTGGACGGAAGAGGTTGTAAGAATTGCGGGTTGGAAATAGTGTCTCCATTCTGAGTAAGTTTAATTTGAATTTCATATTTATACGCTTAAGTATTATATGTATATAATCTTTACGGGACTGGTTCTCCGATAGGTATATTTGGTAGTTTCCTTGCCGGTGTATAAGGACTTGAAACGATCATTGTCTAAAAAATTGCAATATAAAGAAATTCTGTATGGTTAATAATATTCGTTAAGGCCAGTTTTCAATATCTCCCCACAAAACACACGGGGCTGACTTCCGATTTGCATTTCGTTATGGGTTAGATGGATTAAATGGGGGTTAAGTGACATTAGACCGGGGTATGTGACAAGACTAGTGGGTTAGTTGAGGGAATATTTAAGTGACGTGAGGCCGAGGACTGTGAAAAGGTTTCAGTGATTTAAGTAGGCTTTCTATCCCGCGTGTAGTGTGGGGAGATGTCGAAATGTCACCCGTACATGTAATTGTTTGTGTTTTATTACGACTTTAATGTTGTGCATTAGATGTGATACCGTATTGAAAGGATATTATTGAAGTTCAATCTCACTGGAACGTAGAAGTACCACGTAGGTTATACAATAAAATCCAGTTAGTTTATATTGACGGGGAATTTTTAGAAAGAGAAGGAAATTCTTACTTTCACGTACTTGCCGTAACTTCTCTGCATGTATCTTGGGGTCTTGGGGGGCGGGAAGGAATGAAACGTTTGATATATGGCCTCTGAATGAAGCAGTGGCGGATCCGTCTCTAACATCTGATTGTAAGGCTTTGTCTTCCCCCTTCCCCCCAGCACCAGCTTGAAAACTCACAAACACAAATGAAACTACCGATATTAAGTACAAAAGTATAGTACCACATATGCACTTCCGGATTTATTTATTTATTTTTTATTTTAGTAGGTTATTTTACGACGCTTTATCAACAGCTTAGGTTGTTTAGCGTCTGAATGAGATGAAGGTGATAATGCCGGTGAAACGAGTCCGGGGTCCAACACCGAAAGTTACCCAGCATTTACTCATATTGGGTTGAGGGAAAACCCCGGTAAAAACCTCAACCAGGTAACTTGCCCCGACCAGGAATCGAACCCGGGCCACCTGGTTTCGCGGCTAGACGCGCTAACCGTTACTCCACAGGTGTGGACTTCCGGATTTATGATGCTTAGAATTTATTTTAACTCAAAAACAAATAAATTAGTGAACAGCTCCACTGATAACCACCAACTGATTGACTGAAAGTGCGACAGCTAGAAAGAAGGTACGACGACAGTGCTTAGTTATTCCCGAAAATCCTGAGCCTTGGAAAAATTCTGCATTGTTTTTAAATAGGGGTTGAAGCAGGTTGTTAGCGAGGAAACTTTCTCTTCTTAACTGCTTGTGCCAACATAAACCAACTGGACTTTAATTGTGCTATTTACATCACAAATAAGAGCTCCTTGCTACAATCAATGGATTTTAAGTTGTGTATTGTGTGAGACCACTCATCATGTATACCGATATTTTAAAATCAAGTAGCAGTTTGAATTAACTGGTAATACAGACAGTGCAGTGGCGTTAGATTACATACACGCTATTGCGGACGCAGGATTTTTATTTAGAGGCACATTGGAATGAATAGAATTTAATCAAGATTGACAACTTTCAGTAGCAACGTGATGGCCACTACAGCTCCCATGAAATGAAAATGGGAGGTTATTAGAATGACTGCTGTATTTCTGATCCTATTCTATCCTTTTTTTTTTTTATACATATTTTGAACATTAGTTTTAGCGGGCAGCCACAACACAGGAGTGCAAAGTGACAAGAGGTCGGGACTGTGACAAGGTTGTCACTTAGCTATCCCTTCAGCTAACCCATTCTAACCTTGTCACACACCTCGACCTCCTGTCACTTAGCTATCCCCTCATTTAATTCACTATAACCTTCTTACAGCCTTCGGACTCATGTCACATAGCTGTCCCCTTATCTAACCCACCCTAACCTTGTCATAGTCCTCGGACTCTTGTCACTTAGCTAATTCCTCATTAATCCACTGTAACCTTGCCACAGTCCTCGAACTCCTTCACTTAGTTATCCCCTCAACCAATCCACTCTAGCCATGCCATAGTCCTTGATCTCTTGTCACTTAGCTGTTGTTGTGGCTGTCAAAGGTAATTTTTAGCCTTATTTTAAATCTATCACTCTTTCTGGTATTTCTAAAACTTATATTAATCTGTACGACATAAGAAGAAGGGGACTTAGTTTTGTTATCTTGTTAATGAGTCTTGGGGTCCAGGAAGATAGGTGCATGGAGAAGCGAATTTTATGATACCGGTACCCCACTGATAAGCATCTTTTCTTGTGCCCCACACTATTCAAATTGAAGCCATTATTACAAAACCAACTCTTGTCAAAATTGCTATTTTTCAGGAGAACAATAAAAAATAAAAGAATAACACATGTCAGCTATTTCCGTTCAACTGATGTTTTATCCTCATGTCTATTGCACTTGACACAGGCCATTTTTGGAGTCTATAAACATTTAAAATAGTAGCAACTGTGTCCTTAACTAAATTTCATTAAAATTGACTAGGGCTGTTTTTGTAATAATGTCAATTGTTTTGGGAGTAAATTGTTACTGGTCAAGACTTATGTTTCTGATAAAATGTATTAGTGTTAAGTATGAGTAACATCCAATTAATTTTCTGTAGATTCAAAAATGAATATTGCCGGTTTATGTACAACGGTAAGATAAGAGTTAATTGATTTTCAAAGAAAATTCTGAGTTAAATTAAGAGTACATTAAGTTAGAAGTGTTGTGAAACAAGGTTAGCAGTACTTTCAATATTTGTGTCGAGTGAAGGGGCAAAGGTAGGGTTCCGGCTGGCTTTACTTCTGTAGACACTCGCTCACAATGTCTGTGTTATCCTGTTAAGTACCAATATCACAGTGTTGTACGTATAAGAAGAAGAATGAATTGTAATTAAGTTACTGAAACTTATCGTAGCACTGAAACTTGAGAATATTATTTTTACAGCTACGTACATGATATACGATACATGAGACATATTTCAACTGTGTTAAAGATTTTCTTGATTTTAATGTATAATGTGGTCTGATGAGCAAAACTGAACCAAATTAGGTTATTTGTGATATGGAATGATACTATAATACTTTTGCAGCATGTGCTTTACTATGTTTTTTTTTTTATGTGCGGATGGTTTTTTAGTAAAAATATTTTGTTTTATAAAATGGTATGTGGATCTCGTTAGCTGATATTTGACAGATTTCATATTTGGAATGTAAATATAAATAAAATAGGTTATGTCAGTCAATATTTTATTTATAACATAAATTACCTTGTTATTTATTTAAGGATTGAAATGAATGGAGTTAGAAGTTCGTGTGTATCATAATGTATATAGTTTTTAATATATGCCTTGTATCAAGACTCTCACATACGTTTTGTTTTTCGTTCCATGTCCAGCATTTAGCATTTATTTTAGTAATGACACTTGACAAACTTTTAAAACTAAAGAATATATTAGCGTTTCTCACAGGGTTGCCAGATTCTCTCATCAGGAATCAGTACAGGTGGTGATACTGCATACCGTAACGTGATTACACATTTTAATTAATTGAGTTTGTAATATAACTGATTTTATTCGTTTTATGTATTTCAACTAATTATATAGGGCCTGAACTTTTAATTTTGTTACATTTTTCGTAGATTATGAGATTTACTTTGAATTATTGATGGTCTTGAAAATAATGTCATATTACAGCTTGATCTATACAGAAAAAATGTATGATACAGTGTTTAGATTCTTACTTACTTACTGGCTTTTAAGGAACCCGAAGGTTCATTGCTGCCCTCACGTAAGCCCGCCATTGGTCCCTATCCTGAGCAAGATCAATCCAGTCTCTATCATCATATCCCACCTCCCTCAAATCCATTTTAATATTATCTTCCCACCTACGTCTCAGCCTCCCCAAAGGTCTTTTTCCCTCCGGCCACCCAACTAACACACTATATGCATTTCTGGATCCGCCCATACGTGCTACATATCCTGCCCATCTCAAACGTCTGGATTTAATGTTCCTAATTATGTCAGGTGAAGAATACAATGCGTTTAGATCCTACCAATAATAAATCAACTTCCAAAGAGAGTAAAGAATAAAGGTTCTGTATATAATACCTAATATATATATATATATATATATATATATATATATATATATATAGTACAATATTATCGTTTTTATTTCAATACAACCTGATAGTAGGTGCCAGATGGCGATGACAGTGATGTTGAACATAGGTTGGATAGGATCTTAAAAAAATGAATAGGGAATTCTTAAAATAATTTCATAGAAACGAGCAAAAAAATGGTATTTTTCCAATCTTTTTGACATTTTTGGACAAATATAACTCAATCCAGAACACAGGACACATAATTGAAATCCAGAACAATCCTGGGAAATCCAGGACATCTGGCAACCCTGGTTTTTCAAAGTATGTTAAATTTTATTTTATACTCTGAGAATACTATAAAATATATCCAAAAATGACTAAAATGTGAATCAATAATAGCATAAAATATCACCAGTTAGGCCTATATTGCATTATAATAATACGTAGCCTAGGTATATGGAATTTAAAAGCAAGAAATGTAGCAAAATTAAACTCAACAGAAATGAATTTTTGGCGACGGCCATCTAGAATGTCTAGAAAGAACAAAATTAAGAATACAGTAATTAAATAAAAAAATGAACGTAACTAGGTCCTTTATGGATGATATTAAAACAAAAGAACTGAAATAATGACAGGGCAAGAGGATGGAAGAGGGCAGGTTGGCAAAAGAAATTATAGAATGGTGTCCACCAGGAAGATGGAAACGAGACCTGTCTAAACTTACTTGGTTACAAGGAATTTGTGGAATGAGGAGAGAGAAAGGGTTTACAGAGGGAGAGGGAGTACAGATGCAACTGGAGGATGAAGATAAACTAAATCGATGCAGGAAGATGTTGTAACATTGTACAACCTGCAGAATAATAATAATAATATATATATATATTATTATTATTATTATTATTATTTTCCAGAAGGCGCTCCTCCCAAATGTTTTAACCAAGTTTAACTATACACAGAAACAAACCAAACATAAAAAGTTCAATACCGGTACTATGTCCAGATGAATGAGGTTCTGTATTTTGAATCTTGGTTTGAATTAATATTCATGCATGTATTTGTAATACTACAATAAATAGGATTTTGTAAAATTTGAAATACAGAAGGGTCCAAAAAAATGTATACTAAAAAACGCACAATACGAACTCTCAAAGTTTAACTGAATTACTGCGGGAATATGTAGTGTGATATTCTATTAAATGATAATGCTAGTCGCATAAATAGCAGAGTAACAATGCAACTAACAGGACAGTAAAAAAAATATGGTGCACGTTTGTCATTGAAGGAAGAGGTACACAAGAGGTGGAAGAATTTGCGAGCAAAATGATTTGGTCTAACAAAGCACAATCTAAGTAGAATGGTAGAGTGAATTACCATTATTGTATTTATTGAATTCCAGAAAATCCACACATTTACATAGACAAGGATTCAATTTACTGGGGTTCTATGTCTGGTGTGGACTGTCATCCAAGGATGTAATTGGATTATCCTTTCTTGAAGGAACATTTACTGGCCTTGTGTATCTCGATGTGCTTTGTACATTCATTTTATCTGCTAGTCGTGCACTCTATGGGAATGTGGGATTTTATTTTCAACACGATGGCGCACCACCACACTGTCACTAAGACCATACCAGGTGAATGGATAGGACGAAGAGGTACTGTTGAATATCCTCCACGCTCACCCAATTTAACTTCACTCATCTTTCGGCAAACCGACGCTGTAAAGCACCTCGACATTTCCCCCCGTTAAAGTAAGTAGAGTGCATATCCCTTTCAGTTCTTCGGTAAAAAATCTTTGCATTCACATGGATAATAATCTCAACTGGGACATGCAAATCACAGAAACCTGCAGAAAAGTATATTCTATTATCCATGTGCTAAAAAGAATAAATGTTCATCTTCCCTCTTGCTTAAAAAAGTCCCTTGTGCAGACGCTTGTATTTCCCTATTTTGACTATGCTGACATTTTACTGACTGACCTTTCCAGTGACAACAAAACGAAACTTCAACGTGCTCATAATTTGTGTGTACGTTTTGTAAGCAATGTTCCTAAATATGATCATATTACCCCATCCCTGGAAACAATATGTTGGCTTAAACTAGATAAGAAAAGAAATTTACATTCACTTCTCCTTCTCTTCGAAATCTTGAACTCTTCTATTCCTTTGTACCTGTCATCTCGCTTCACATACCTTTCTTCCCACCACAATCTGAACACACGCTCTCGCCATGAAACAATACCATCCCATCGCACCTCCTCATACTCATCCTCTTTCACAATAGCCCTGCCAAGACTCTGGAATTCATTACCTGCTAGCATCAGGGACTGTTGAAATAAAATTGAATTCAAACGCAAACTTACTAGGCACTTGGTCAGTAATTGAGACTCGTTCAGACATGGTTTCTTGTAAATAGTTCTCTTAATCTATCACAAAATATTTCAATATCCGGTAATTTCATCACTATAGAATTTTGTTATTGTAGGTTTAATTTGTAATTCAGTAAATACAGAAATAGTCTTTTTTCTTAACTTCTGTGTTAAAATTTCTAGCTTTCATTAATCAGGTAATCTTGTACTTTAATTTTTATTGTAATTGTAATTGTAAATTTAATATTAATTGTAATTTTATTGTTCATATTATAGTGTAATCCCCTGGTAGAGGAGCAGAGAAGGCCTGACGGCCTTATCTCTACCAGGTTAAATAAATAAATACTAATACTAATACTTTCACTTACAAGGGACCCTAAAGGATTTGAGATATCACAGAAAACCAGCTATATTAGTGGAACATGAAGAAATTGAAATGGTGTCTGCAATTATCACAATGGACACATTGATTAATGTTGCACATGTAATAGTTCATCAACCCAGATGCATCTGGATGCTAATTAATGGGAAGCACTTCGAGTAGACCTACTTGTTGTGATAGCAAATTGTTAAATATGTCTCATAGCCATCCCTTTATATTTAGTAATAAAGTTTTTACTCAGATATTTTGCACTTTGAAGTATGTATACATTTTACTGGCCCGTCTGTAGAATTTTCAAATGAGTATAACGGGCAGGGAAAGAGAAAAGGAAGAGGGAGGGAGAGCGACTTCTTTTTCCATCTCTGGGAAGATAATGAACCATGATGTTGGAAAAATTTATTTGAAAATCTGCCTTCTAATGCCTAAATAATGTTGGTAATAAACGTGATGAGGTATTTTATGAAAATGGAAATGTAACAGTTTAGTCATTTATATAAATTATTTTATTTAAGACAAACTCATTGACTTCGAACAAATTGAAGTTAGTGGCTTATAACATCTGTTAAGTAGAACAAATCACAATAGTGCTATGGTGTGAAGTTTCATGTCTAGTTTCCATGAATCCATTCTACGTAATTGGAGACCTTGGTATAGACTCCAGGTAACTGAAAACATGGAATTCTCAGCCATGATAGAAGTCCATAAAGTGTACCATTAATTATAAGAGGATTTCCAGAATCACCCTGAAATGGAAAACAAAGAAAAATAACTCAATGAATGCAAATGTAAATATTAATATTTAAACTAAAGAAATGCAGGTAAATTTCTTTAAAATCAAAACATCCCTACATTGTTCCATGAAAATAAATCTCGGACAATAATTAAGCCAATGCATAAAATATGATTTAACTAGTAGAGACAACAAACTAAATATTGGCAAAGGGATTTGAGTCATTATATATAGGCTATACAGTAAGTTTGACAAGAATTAGAATAGACTATTAGGCTACAAACCAGAATAGATGACGAGATTAAAAAGAAGTGAATATTATAGAGGTGTCACTAGACATTTTATTCGTTTTGCAATATTCATGTTCCTTCACCATGAAACCACAATCCGTTTTGAGATGCATGAGCAACAGTCACAAGAGGTGTGTCGTGAAAAACAAGTCATATATGAGCCTTGTTGTCAGCATCTTGGAGCACAATACCACATCACACATTGGACAGTTTTTGGACTCATGTTTGGTGCCCGTGGCACGATCCCACGAGAAACTTTAAATCAACTTAAACAATTTTAAATTTCTGATGCAACGATTGATGCCATAGGATCTCATGTGTTAAAATCATCCTTAGCTATAATTAGTAATCATTTGTACCCAACAAACTTTTATTGTAAATGATTTCCTATGTTTTCGTATCATTTATCTTAATGTTTTCTTTTTCCTTTCAAATTGTCACACAATTGGTTTTAATGATTATTCTTTATGAATTGATTAGTAGACCGATCTATTCGAACCCTTATTTAGGGCGGCAGGAGTTCTTTTACATGCCAGCAAATCTACTTCTATCAACTTGCATCTCATGTGATTTATTCTTTTGAAAGCCATATCTTTATATTTTGCTACCGAAATAGGTCTATTAAGATTAAGATCTTAAGTGTCTTCTCTAAATTAAAGGTCGCCTCTTGTAATTTATCTTCAGTATCTTCCAAGATAACTTTGTTGTCAGCAAATAACATTCTCAGATCCATCTCATGAATTTGAATTCCACCTTATGGTAAGATACTCTTCCAATTTTTATCGTTCTCAGAGTCATCTCATGAATTTGAATTCCACCTTATGGTAAGATACTCTTCCAATTTTTAATGGTGTCATTAAACAGTGCAGGCGACCAAGGACAGTCCTTGATTAATTGTACATGTTTTACGACTAGTTGTGCTGTCTATTTGAATAAATATTTTATTTTTCTTGTATAAACTCTCTATGGCATTCACTAAATGTATCGGATTCCGTGCAGAATTAGACCATTCCATAATTTTTGGCGTATTTATCAAATGCTTTTTCGTAGTCTAAAAAGAGAATACATAATAGGTATATTGAATTCTCTACTTTTTGCATGAGCTGCTCCATGATGAGGATACAGTCACTGGATGATCTCCCCTTTTAAATCCGTTCTGATCTTTGCTGAGAATGACTTCACTAATATCGTCCAATCATCTTGTTAAAATTTTTGCATATGTCTTATATGCTGTGTTGAACAAACTTATTCCCTTGTAGGCCTAGTTGTTGCAATTATCTCTTTTACCTTTCTTAAAAATTTAGATCCTTAATTTATTTTCTTGAACTATTATTAAAAAAAAGACTTCTCCATAGTGGTCCTGCATCGTGCTGACCACAGTCAGGAAGACCCATAGTGTGAGAGCATCCAGTGTTGGTCTTAATAAAGGGTGGACCGCTCGAATGTACCTAATTTCAATTGTATGTGACTGGTGAACTGTTGAAGATAGAACCTTACGGTAATGTTTATATGAAAGGAAAACTCAACAAGTTTCGAATCCTGTCGGTAGATGGTTCGCAGACACGGTTTCTTTTCGTAGATTGTATCGATTGTCAAAATGGCGACACTAGAGATGAAAGCGCAAACTGTGTTGTGATGTGCGAAGTTTAAATCAATTGTTAGAGTTCAAAGAAAGTATCGGCGAGTGTTTAACCATGATGCTCCAACTGCTAAAAGCATTAAGAAGTGGCACGATACACTTTTAGCTACAGGATCGGTGTTGAAAAAGCGTAGTGGTGGTCGTAGAACATCGACGAAATGGCTGCAAATGTTCAAACAGCGTATGAGCGAAGCCCGCGGAAGTCATTAAGAAGAGCTTCGCGGGAAAAGTGTGTGTGTGGTACCACATATCTTGACATGCTGGAGCAGTTCTTCTTTCCACAAATTGAACACCTGCAGCCTAACATCCTTTTCCAGCAAGATGGCGCTCCTCCACACTGGTTCAATGACGTTCGTACGACGTTAGACAACGTGTTCCCTGGTCGTTGGATTGGTAGGGGAGAACCGATCGCTTGGCCCCCGAGATCTCCGGATTTAACACCGCTCGATTTCTTTCTCTGGGGCTACGTCACAGATAAAGTGTACGCCACTCCAGTCAGAGACCTTCGTGATCTTCGGGAGCGCATCATGGAGGCTATTGAGAGCATTCCAGAAGACATGCTCCAACGTGTTTGGCAAGAAATCGTTCATCGCCTCGATATCGTCACAGTGACAGCTGGAGCTCACGTAGAGATATGGTGATGTGCATATCGAAACTTGTTGAGTTTTCCTTTCATATAAACGTTCCTGTAGGTTTCTATCGTCAACCGTTTACCAGTGACATACAATTGAAATTAGGTACATTCGAGCGGTCCACTCTGTACTATAATCCTCTTCTATACCGCATTTTAATACAGTAGAACCTCACTAATTCCGGAAAATCCAGTCTGAATTAGTGAAAATCTGAATTATAGAGAATTTACTGGATCAGGATTATTTCGACAATAATTGTAAAAAATAATGATATTATAGGCCTATAGCTGTTTAATTACTAATTGTTTAATAATTCTGTTTTACGAACATATGGAACACAAAATATCATTATTATTGAATATCTGGTATATATAACCCTATTTCATCCATAGGTAGGCCTATATTAGGGTTATAAGTTCAACAATTTAGGATATATATGTTATTGGGTTAATACCAGTACATTACAATTTAGCAAATACACTATTTACAGAAGATGGAAAATGTCTACAACTATACTTGTTTACAAATATATAGTTAAGTCAAAGTTGATCTTATTTAAATATGACGCCAGTATGTACCTTTCATACAAAAATAAGGTTTAGTCGAACAAAAGATATCTGACAGACTGATTCTCTTCTCCACATTTACAATTTGCATTATTTAAAATGTAAAATCTCTGAGGAAATTCGTCAAATTTTCCATGTCCTGTCAAAAATTATGTTAGAATAAAATTTGATTGTAGATACTTAGAAGATACAGTATAATCTATCTTGAACTGATGAACTTCGTACTTCCCTTTTCATTCTGTCGCCAATTTTGATTCCATTTTTCAAGAATATGTTTTCGTATTTGGTTCTTTACAAATGAAAAGGGATTTAATGCGTAACAAATATGAGATTTGAATCAGCAGCCATCTTTGCCAATTCATCTGCTCTCTCGTTTCCAGTATTCCCGACGTGTCCTCTAACTCATGATAGATATGATTTGGACTTTCATCAATTCCATATCATTTCTGTCTATCATGGGTTAGAGGACATAATATATTAATAATAAGAAAATAATGTTTGCAGTTCTTTATTTCAAGTCAGTTACAGCACGGGAAGTAGGCTACTAGCTTTGGAATTGTCAGACTATGATTTAAAGAAAGAGGCAAATGTAGCCTACTTGCCTACGTCTGTTTGCTATGTATCACCTTAGACATTAAAAGAAAAAAATAGACCGGCTGCCATACGCAAGGCTCTTTCGGAAGACTTCCGTGAAAGCGTAGGTTTACACTTGAACGAATTTCTTATACACTACTCTGCTCTGTTGCTTTTACTGTCTGTTTACAGGTCAAGTGTTATGGATACTGATAATCTTAACAAAAATATATTAAAGGGGTAAAATAGGTGCAAAGTAAATGTCATCCTTTCCCTAGTCGTGTGAACCAGGCGCTGCACGAAGTGGACTTCCTCAAATTCACGCCACAGGATATCGTTCATTTAAAAACCTGTTTTATTGAATATCTTCTTCTTCTTCTTCTTCTTCTTCTTCTTCTTCTTCTTCTTCATTAGCCTCTTCACCATGCCGCTAAGCGTCGGGGCACCTCGTTTTGTCCATTTCATCCACTCCTCTCGATCTTGGCTCATTTTCTTCATTATTGAAATTTATGAATCTTTAATAATATTATCTTCTCAAAACGTACAAAGGTCGTAATATTGTAATTTTAGAGGATTTCTTCGTGTATAACTCCAAAAAACAAAAATGTATCATCCTGTTTGAGTACATATTAAAGATTTCATGTAGGTACTTTTCTTGAATAATAGTTCAAAAAATCCATTTTGAATCTTGCGTACACTACTTTTAACACTTGAATATAAGTAATTGATTAACTAGCGGACTTACTCGTGTTAATTATGTAAGTCTGTGCGGCTTACAGCTGTTTCGGTGCTTCATCACACCATCCTCAGAGCCTACTAGATCTCGGCGTCATCTCGAACTTCTCTGCCTGTTGTGTGGGTGCGTTTGATTGTTGAACAGTGTTGAAGTGGAGTCAAAAAGTGTGTGTGTACTGAAATTGATCTGTGTGTTGAGAATTTGATCGGGGTGTGTTTTAGTGTGTTTGTATATTTCGTATTGTTCTAGTCATCTAGTGTGTTGAGTTTTTGGTTCTTGGGTTGTGTGTGTAAGATTTCCATGTCCGCATTTATGTTATTGTATGTATGGTTAGCGTTGTTATGTGTATACAAACTCACATGTAATAGTTGCGACAAGTTCTACATTGGACAGACAGGCAGATCATTCCAAACACGCTACAAAGAACACATTAAAGCAATACATCTACATACGCCGATCACATAACCAATGCTAACAATACATACAATAACATAAATGCGGACATGGAAATCCTACACATACAACCCAAGTACCAGAAACTCAACACACTGGAACAATATGAAATATACAGACACACTAAAACACACCCCGATCAAATTCTCAACACACAGATCAATTTCAGTACACACACACTTTGACTCCACTTTTCAATACTTTTCAACAATCAAACGCACCCACACAACAGGCAGAGAAGTTCGAGATGACGCCGAGATCTAGTAGGCTCTGAGGATGGTGTGATGAAGCACCGAAACAGCTGTAAGCCGCACAGACTTACATAATTAACACGAGTAAGTCCGCTAGTTAATCAATTACTTAAGTTCAAAAAATAAACTATAAGAATATCGTTCACAACATGAGAAGGAACTGAATTATTCTGAAATGCGTAAAACGTATAAAGAGAAGTAGTGTCACATTCGTTTTCAATATTGTGAATGTCTAATTGTTTCTACTATACCCTATATGTTATTTAGGCCTACTGCAGAATTTGGATAATATAAGAGCACTCATACTTACAGAACATACTCCTATATTTGTACTTCCATCCTCATTTCCCGCACAGATCGAATTTTCGTTTGGACCAAATATGTATAAGTCCTCACACGCTGTACTGTCAAATATATTCAAATCGTCCAGTCTCTGCAGCATCTGGACAGGTTGACCATTCATCTATGAAAGGAAAAAAGTTAATTATGTAGATATAGGCATAGTGCGATATTTTAGTCCCATTACAGAAAATCAGAAGCAGCTGTCAGTGACACCTCGATAAAATTAATAGCTCGACTCTGGAAAAGGACAAGGACACATAACGATCTCCACTATAAGGATTGCAGGTAACAGTATGAAACTGTCTCTTCCTGGGTATAATTATAGCATATCCTAGTGACAAATTAAAGATGTTTACAATACAATGTATGCTTATGATGGAGAATGGATTTCGAGAAGACGGAAATTACACTAAAGGCTGGTTCACAATAAACCGGGAACGGAAATAAATAAACGTATTTAAATGTGAGCATTCACAATGTGAATGCTCATATTCAAATGCATTTTAACAATATTTCCGTTCTCGTTCTCGTCGTTTCCGTTCCCCGCTTATTGTGAACAAGCCTTAAGATAGTTTAAGAGCAGTAAACTGTTGAACAGTTTTCGAACTCGAGATTATCGCACTGTCCCTGATTTTAACAAGTAGGGCTGCATTTCGCTAGACGAGTTCAATGCGTGTTGCTAGGAGTGGTGGGTGTGTTCTTTGTGTTAACAGAAGAGATAGGCTACTTTTTTACATATTTTCGATAGAATGCTTAAAAGTCATTGAGAACACTGGCTGAACGTGTCTTACTTTTCGACACATAAAGCAATTAATTTTGTATCCTTACAAAGTGTCGGTCATAATTAAAACCTGCCGATCGTGAGAAGTGTATTTGTGATTGTAAATTATTATAGAGAATGTTTAAGCATGATGGTGTTGAAGCGTTAGAATAGTTTTTACGGATGGAGCCTGGTTGTATTAAGGGGGCACGAAATTCCTATCTTGACATTGTTAAATTGTCTTACATGAGGCATTTTTGCTCAAAAACTGTTGAAGCTAGACTGATGATTTTTTACTGCCCATGAACATACAGCTTTATGCTGAAACAGCAGTTTTTCTTTATTTCCTTGCTGAGAAATATTTTTCCCATTCGTATATTTTTTCAACGATTTTCTGTATATTACACCCTGTAACGTCCTCAAAATTTAAGAGAGCTCAAAAACATTGTTTCAGTACATATATGAGTAAAACATCAAAATAAACAGTTCCTAAACTAAACTTACGGAAAATAGTTTTGAAATAAGACTTGTCATATGCTATACACTACGCCACAAAAACGAAAAATTCAACATGGATATCATTTTAGTATAATCATATGATGTGATATGCCATTTTAAAGAAGAGAAATAAAAGAGTGAATTGAAAAATAATATATTCAGGTAATTTCATTTTGTTGAGGTTTTGACCGATAAGCAGAGTACAATATGTTTTGGATTGAATGGGACCGTCTGATGCTTATCTACTAATATAGTATAATATGTTACAATTTATTCATCATGAACGTTTTCGGCATATTTATGCCATCTTCAGATATTAAACTTTGTCTTTGTACATGCTTAATATATGCCACAATGGTGAAACATGAGTAAAAGCGACGTAATCGTTGTGTGCTATTTAAATGAACTTATAGTTTACAGTGTTCATACAGCTATTGTTTATACACTGTCACTTCGTAAAAATTTAACACACTAACAGATGATGCTCGGTGAAATTCAAGGTGAATGTCATTAGTGTCAATCACTTAGTTACATTTTCAAATAAACCACTTTAAAACGATTAAAATACACACTGAAAGAATGGAACAACTAAAACAGAAGTATAAAACATAAGCTTTAACACACTAGTAGATAATGCTTCGTAAAATTCAAAGGTGAATGTCATTAATGTCAATCACTTAGTTACATTTTCAATAAAACACATTAAAACAATTAATCTCTGCATTTGTAGTGATTTGTGTTGTCTGGTTTTCAGCCACTAACAGTGGAATTGCAGTGATGTTGTTATTTGGCATCAGCTTACTATGGTTGTGTATTGACAAATTTCACGTTGTCACTACTCGGAGTTCAGATAGCCAGACTGTAAACACGCGAGATATTAGGACTGTATGCAACTGAAGTACTTTTTTGTAATTTCTAGTTCTTAAGACGAAATAGTAGAAGTAACTTACGTGCAGAAGCTTGTATTGTTGTAGTGATGTGTTCATATCGGTGTCTCGGCTCTGACTTAAATTCGGGGCTTTCATTTCAAAGCTTCCCAGTTTAGGTAACTAATTATTTAAATTTAATTCAATTTAAACATGTTTTCATATTTAAGTAAAAAACTATAGGGGTGCCATTTGAAATTTCAAAGTTGGGGTGGCTGGGAATGGGAGCTGAAATCTAAAATGTACGATGAAATACGAATGTTGTATTTCCTTCATGTTTGTCTACGGTGCTTGTTCAGTATTATTCTAGTTTTCATGTATCACACAGTTTTACATCGATTTTCCATTGATTATTTTGTTGTTGTTGACAGCTTGTTTTAGCTTAGCCTATTTGTTCCAAATTGTAATTAGTCTGGTCTTATTAAAATTTGCTCATGTGGTTATATAAGCATTTTAGGAATCAGAAAGAAATCTCTAAGATACGGATACAAGAGATCATCATCATCATCATCATCATCATCATCATCCATTATCTGCTCTAGGAGTTAGACCTTTGACCTGTTCCGTCTTCAGGGAAATTCATCTTGCCACTTTGTTCTAGGTCGTCCTACATCTCGGTATTCTTGTGGTTTGTAATTTAGTACTATTTTCGGTAGGGTATTATTGTTCATTCTTAAAATATGCTGGTACCAGTTGTGTTTTTATTGTGTATTAGTTTCTTAAAAATTATATTTATTTAGCCGTTTGCGGATATTTGAATTTCTGTTCTTGTCAAAACTGGTAACACCAGCTACTGCTCTCGAAAGTTTCATTTTCGTAGTTTCTGTTCTTCTTTTATCCTTTTTATTGCTCAGTTCTCGCAGCTGTACAGCAGCATCAGAGTTGCTAAGACTGTCTAGAATTTTATTCACAACTAGCCGTACCCGTGCGCTCCGCTGCACCCGTTAGAAATAAATATAAAGTAATTATATAATTAAAATAGGACATTTAATCCAGGGAACATTCGTGTTTGATATAAGGACAAATCGTTTATTATGTTACTTGATTTAAATTGTATTTGCATAATTAAAATGCGATCATTTTGATCCAGAGACCACTCATTTGGTCATAAAAATTATTTTAGGAAATACAGGAAACGAATGTACAGAATAGCCTATCAAGTTTTCTGTGCATAAGAAGCTATTTTAATCTTACCTGTCCTCGATTCACTCAGAAGTTACTGTAATAGCATTATAGCATTATGTCCATCTAGAGAAACTACACTTTCCAATGGTGAATTAATAATTAATTATACAAATCGGTTAATTTAGCTTCTGATATTACTTCATACAAACACAGAAACATTATCTGTAGGCTATCTTTCATAGCTTTCGATTGTTGCTGTTCAAGGCCCCTTATAGACGAAGTCATTTGTTTTTTAATTCATTACACGGCCTTAGATGACAGTTATTTTAATTTTAAAACTCATTTATCTCATTAAATATCAGTCCTATCAAAATTTTTCAAGGAATAAAACTTATCGGAAATTATTTTTAAAGAAACGTTTGTTATGTAACATTTTTCACAAAAATCAATAATAAGCGAGATATTTCGATTTATTTAATTCAGGCCCCCTTATAACCCCCCTTTTAAATAATGTATTTTGAATGCCATATAACCTAAAATCTAAGTTACAACGAACTTAATTTATATTCCAATTTTCAACGAAATCCGTTCAGCCATTATCGCGTGAAAAGGTAACAGACAGACAGACAGACAGACAGACAGACAGACAGACAGACATACAAACAAAAATTTCAAAAAAGCGATTTTCGGTTTCAGGGTGGTTAATTGTATATGTTAGGACCAATTATTTTTGGAAAATCGAAAATTAGACTACCAGAAAAAATTCGGCTACAGATTTATTATTAGTATAGATAACATGTAATAAAAACATAACTCAAGTATTTTTGGCATGCATCATTTTGCACTATGTAAGCCCGTTGAATAGGGTGACCAACCGTCTCTCATTTAGAGTGACAGTCTCGCAATTAGAGATATTTAAAACCGTCCCGCGTGGACAGCATCTGTCCCGCCTTTTTCTGTCTGGCATTATTCCCTCATTTTTGTGAATGTTGTCCCCTAGCATGCAGTTTTAAGTTCGCTCTCGCTTTCACATGTTGATATACTGTTCAATTCTATAGTATGGTTCCAAATATATACTAGTCAGTATTGGAAGTATCGTTCAATTTAAATAATTTTTAAATTTGGGTCGGTGTTTGGTCATTCTTTAACGTAGTAACGCTACGATTAACGTGTCTTTTTCTTTAAGAATGCGCCATTTTCTAGCTCTGTAGGCCTATAGCATCACATTGCCGCTTCGGCGATCCATTGGATAGAGCACTGGACTCATAATCCTGTGTACTCGGGTTCGATCCCCAGCGTATCCCCGATTTATGACTTGTATTGGGCAAAGCCCATAGTCTACTCTCTTTCCAGCTAAAGATTGACGTAAATGTAAATAAATGCACGTGGCCTAATGGTTCCTGATTGGCTATTGGACGCAAAACGCCTCCAAACTCATGCTTGTCATCTTCTTCCTCATATTAAAATAGTTCCTTCTAAAATAATAAAATGTATAATATACATGGAATACGAGTGAATTAAACATGCTTATAAGAACACTTTCTTACGATTTAAACAACATGTTTATATTAGTACTTTCAGACATTGCGTGTTAAATCATTGTAACGTGTATTATGGCAACGCGCATGCGTAATAGGCATTAAATCCCTCCCAAGGTGACTTGCAGCTTCACAGAGCACATCAGCACAGCTGGTATAACACAGCGCGAGATTCAGTGTTGCCAACCTCAAATAAATTTCTGTAGAATTAAATAAATTCTCCACTCTTCAAAGAATAACATTTAATCTCGAATCTACAGAAAATGAAAATCCACTATTCCCAATAGAGAAATAATAAATATTAACCCTCTGTGCGCATTTTACGGGTTAATTCAATGAATGTGTTGAAATGTCTGCAATATATCAGGCGGTGGCTGCCCTGCGTGCTCACTTGCTGAAAATAATGCGCCCTGGTGGCTGCTTTGGTAGCTAGCTTGCGATTGAGGAGTAATACATTTCGGTTTTGTTTACGTCTACTTCAATCTCTAGTTGGAAATAGTTTAGAGGCTTTATCCAGGAGTTCCGGTTTCCCTGTGGAATTTCAGAAAATCTCATCTCATCTCATCTC